>NW_027613754.1:0-34090 GCF_965212315.1 Lampetra planeri
TCTGCAGGGGTGTCATACGGATTCGCCCTGCAGGCACAGATATAGAGTATGGCCGAGAGGGAGATCATAACGGCAGCAGCCGCTCTGCCTCACACACACACAATACACGTGTGTGTGTGTATAATATATGTCTGAAGCACTCGACACTGAAGAGGATAGATGAATGAAATGAACGACGCTGATGAAAATATAATATTCTTACCAGCTGCAACGTTGCTGTCAGACACCTCTGCCTCGGGTATCAGGATGGGTGATGCTGGGTCATCGGGTCTTTTGTCAGGCTGTGATCCAATACCGTCTAAGTCCACTGTTGGCCAAGATTTGATTTATTTTCAGAAAATTTCAAAAGATAAAGTTCTTACCGCTAACAACATTCTTACCACTCGCTAACTGACTCTGTCAGCTCATCAGCATTCGCAATTGGGAATGGCTGGTTCAGACCTTGGTCAGATTGGGTGGTCACACACTCTCAGCTCTCTGCATGACAAGATAATCATTCAGGAAAATTCCCTCGCTCGCTCGTGATTTCACCCAAACATGGCGTTGACTTTTTGCATGCCATACAGTACAAAAATACTATTAAAATATTTGATATACTTACCCGGAGTGATGGGACGAGTAGGCTGCAGCGGGGGAGATTCACAAGTAAACCGTGATGATTCTGGAATTAAATCTTGGAAATTAATTCTGGAAATTACTTCTTAAATAAAAGAAGATGGATGCGACTACATACTTTTTTCCATCTTGACAAAATTAAAAGAAACAAGAGTTTGTAGAAATGTTCTCAAGCAGCTTCTCCTTGCTCGTGGGGACTTTGTATGTATGTATTGTGCATCCTGCCTTTTTTTAAAGCCTCTTTTCTGCACCACCCCAAACAGTGACCGTAAACTGATCCAACCCAGGACCGAATCACTTTTCCAGGAGATGTGGGGTGGATTGTTTTTTTCAACTTCTGAGTTACTAACCAAGACGGATGATGATGATGATACTGGAGTCTCGCTGATCAACGCTGCAGGATACAATCTCTTTGCCTCGCTTTCGCCCATCACACCAGCTGGATGCACTCTCTTGCCCGGGGTAGTCATTTCTTAAGGAGGCCTAGTCGGTGGTGGAACAAATACAACATTGGAGGGCCACTAGCACAGCCTATATACGCTCAACAGAAACCACGTGACACACTGTCACACGCCCACTAACCAGTGCGCATGAGCACATGTGGTTAAAACATATGGAAATTTTAAACTTTACACCTCCGGAATAAACACTTGATGACTCCACACACACACACACCATCTGGCAACATCCATCTCATCTCTTGACAACTGCCGGGTGACCTCTTGACCTTATGTCGTCAATCAAACTTAAATCCTTTCATCTGACACAAACTCCTTATTTATACTACTGAGGAGGAGGCGAGGACACAAGGAGAGAAGAGGAGGAGAGGAAAGGACGCAAGGAGAGAAGAGGAGAAGGAGGCAAGGAGAGCAGAGGAGGAGGCAAGGAGAGGACACAAGGAGGTCAGAGGAGGAGGCAAGGAGAGGATGTAATGAGAGGATGCAAGGAGAGCAAAGGAGAAGGAGGCAAGGAGGTCAGAGGAGGAGACAAAGAGAGGATGCAAGGAGAGAAGAAGAGGAGAAGGAGGCAAGGAAAGGACGCAAGGAGAGGAGGAGGAGGCAAGGAGAGGATGCAAGGGAAGCAGAGGAGGAGGAGGAGGCAGGGAGAGAGGAGGAGGAGGCAAGGAGAGGATGTAATGAGAGTGGAGGAGGAGGAGGCAAGGAAAGGACGCAAGGAAAGCAGAGAAGGAGGAGGCAAGGAGAGGATGCAAGGAGACATAGGAGGAGGCAAGGAGAGCAGAGGAGGAGAAGGCAAGGCGAGGATGCAAGGAGACGAGAGGGGGAGGCAAGGAAAGGACGCAAGGAGAGAAGAGGAGGAGGAGGCAAGGAGAGCAGAGGAGGAGGCAAGGAGAGGACGCAAGGAGGTCAGAGGAGGAGGCAAGGAGAGGACGCTAGAACGTCAGAGGAGGAGGCAAGGAGAGGATGTAATGAGAGGATGCAAGGAGAGCAAAGGAGAAGGAGGCAAGGACGTCAGAGGAGGAGACAAAGAGGATGCAAGGAGAGAAGAGGAGGAGAAGGAGGCAAGGAAAGGACGCAAGGAGAGGAGGAGGAGGAGGCAAGGAGAGGATGCAAGGGAGGCAGAGGAGGAGGAGGAGGCAAGGAGAGGACGTGAGGAAAGGAAGTAAGAGGAGCAGGAGGCAAGGAGAGGACTTAAGGAGAGGACGCAAAGAGAGCAGAGGAGGCTGCAAGGAGAGGATGCAAGGAGAGTGGAGGAGGAGGTGAGTAGAGGACACAAGGAAAGCAGAGAAGGAGGAGGCAAGGAGAGGATGCAAGGAGACATAGGAGGAGGCAAGGAGAGCAGAGGAGGAGAAGGCAAGGAGAGGATGCAAGGAGACGAGAGGGGGAGGCAAGGAGAGTATGCAAGGAGAGAAGAGAAGGAGGAGGCGAGGAAAGGACGCAAGGAGAGAAGGAGGAGGAGAAGGCAAGGAGAGAAGAGGAGGAGACGAGGAGAGGATGCAAGGAGAGAAGAAAAGGAGGAGACAAGGAGAGCAGAGGAGGAGACAGAAGGCAGTTGTGCGTCAGTGTGTGTGTGTGTGTCTCACGTGGCTCCAGAGTTCATGATGCAGGCGGGGGCGGGGCAGCTGCAGGCACGTGTGTCGTCATGGTTCATCCCCAGGTTGTGTCCCAGCTCATGGGCCACGATGGAGGAGAACAGGGCCACGTTGTTGTTGGTGAACTGGACACAGACAGAGACATTAAACGCAGCACGAGGCATTCAGGGGGCAGAGACACAATCAGACTCCTACCGCGTTGATGCCGCCGCCGTGACTCCTGGAACACACGGTGGAGACGAAGGCCATTGATTCCTAAGCTGATTCCAAAGCCGTGATTCCAAAGCTCTTCTTCCTGTTGGCCGACACATCACCATCATCATCATCACCATCATCATCATGTGTGAGTCAGTGTGTGTGTGTGTGTGTGTGTGGCTACTTACACTGTCAACAAAGTTCGCCAGAAGAACCATCTCCTCCCTCACTGCCGTCTCATTCCTGTTCATGTAATTAAACTGAGGAAACAAATAAATACAACATCAGTGTGTGTGTGTTTGTGTGTTTGTCCGTGTGTGTGTGTGTGTGTGTGTCTCACCTGCTCATTGTCCACGACCAGCAACAGCTCAACATAATGAGTCTGATGGAGAACAGCTCGCTTCACCTAGAAAACACACACACACACACACACATTCAGGATTTCATGTATTCTCGTGTGTGTGTGTGTGTGTGTGTGTGTGTGTGTTTTCCAGGTGTGCCTCACCCTGCTGTGTAGTTTGTGATGAATGTCCTGTTGAGTGAACTGAGTGTGTTGTGTGTCGTTGCCGTGGGCGTAGTTGGGGTGCGGCGATGCACAGCCCCGTGGCTGTGATGTCACATCCTGTAGGCGGTACACCAGGTGCTGGTCAGGGTCGGAGTCAAGAGGCTCAATGCCGTCATCATCAACCTCGAGGCACGTCCATGGACACTGACGACATAAGACACCTGAGGACTGAACCAGAGACCAGCTGTTAATCACAGATCAGCCATGTCGGACCCACGTTTGAAGGTTTCATACATGCATGGTGAAGAGGATTCTGACAGTGGAAGAAAAGACATGTTGAGTGAATATGAAGATTTATTCACTGGCCTGGGCTGCATTCCAGGAGTTCACAACATTCAGCTGAATCCGGCTGTTACGCCAGAGAAACATCCGCAGAGGAAAGTACCAGTAGCCCTCAGGAAGGATGTGGAAAAAGAACTAAAAAGGATGGAACGCCGAGGAGTCATAGAAAGACAGACTGAGTCTACAGAATGGGTCCGCAGCTTGGTGACGGCTGTAAAACCAAACAGGATCAGGATATGCCTCGATCCTCAGAACTTGAATCAAGTGATCCGACGAGAACACTACCTTCTGAAAACAGTGGAGCTGTCACTAAATCAGCTGACTGACTTCGATCAGGATCATCGGTACCCACGAAGCTGGATCAACTCGCTAATTCAACCCAGCTTTGTCTCATCAAGACCCCTGAACGCGCACGTACAAGAGATGTGTTCGAGGCAGCAGACCAATCACAATCATCAGCGCACGAACGGGAGACAGAGGTTAATGCTGGAAAAGTTGGAGGAGGAGAAGTCAGTGATTGTAGAAAAGACAAACACCGTGGAAGATGACAGAAGACGACAAAGCAGCTGGTAACACATCTCAGACTGTGTAAATGTGTACGTTGTTCATTAATGCCTCAATGAACCTACAACATCCGTGGATCCCTCGAAATCACATTGTTTTTTCCCAGTTAAAAGAACAAACAAACACTAAAGCGTCAACTTTAGTATTGAAATTCAATTCTTTCATATCAATATACCACCATTAGGAGACTATGAAAACCCACTGAAGCACATGTATGAAAGTGTCTCGTGAAGACGATGAACTCATCTTTTAAATCAGTGAGGTCAGAGGTCAGAGGTGGACCACCGACAGACGGTGTTTCATCTCCCACTGAATAAAGGAAACGTCCCGTGTCAAAGAACCTCAGGGTGACGTATACTGTCTGTGGTCCAGGGTGTGAGAATCGATGAGATCAAATTCATCAATCAATTTCGATGAGATTTAACGGGTCAGATCGGTCCCGGAAGATTCTTTCACGCCGTAACTCTCCCCTCACCACCTGTCTTACGTGGAGGAATGGACAGGTCATTGTTTTTCTGACATCTGATTGGCCAGTGGGTGGTGCTGTTTACAGGATCAGATTCAAACCAGACAGTTCTTCTGCTCCGGAGCAGGTGGTTCAGAGTAAATTCAGAGTAAATTACCATGGTAACAGATCTTGATAAAACGAAATCCTGCTTTGTGGTACAGGCCCCAGGAGTGTATAGACATGTTTGGAACAGACAAGAGAAGCAGTAACTGCTTCTACTTCGACTGTGGAACAAAGAAACTAACGCAAGTGGATGTGGGAGAAAGAGACAGAGCGTAATTGCAAAGTTTTATTTTGTGTTGACTAGCCCTTGTTTGTTGAGTAGTTGGCTTAGCACTTCAAAAAAAACACAATCTAAAGAAGGGGAGATGTCATGAGTATGTTGTGTACTGGGTTCACCACTAGATGGTGATAAGGTTGTAAGACTCTGCTTGTGTCGTCATGACTACAATACATCACAGACCCCTGTGTAGATGTGTGCTCTCCACCCATCAATCACAGCCAAACCCAGCGGCCGATGGGGGAGGAGTGAGCCGCGCCTCGGTCACATTAGCACCGTAGCTGTCCGGACATCCATGGCCAGACGTTCTCCAACCTCCTCAAAGTCCAAACTGTTTCCAGCAGCTCCTCTCGTCTAATGAGAGTCAAGTCACTCAGAGTCACCTGCTGACAGAAATACACCAAATGACGACCACTTCACATCAGTGGACAGTGGAACCCAGGAAATCCTGACGGGAGAAAAGGTTCACCCTAAAAATGCTGGAACTGAAGCAACAAGAGGCTTCACAGAGACACAGTAAATTCATCAGGTCCTATGAAAGGAGGAAAGAACAAGTTCAAGCTATACGTGCACGTACCAAACTCTGACCAAGACTTAGGTTGTGGTGTATTTAATTGCTCTGAGCTTGACTGGATCAGTCTGCCGCGTTCCGGGTGTTACGTTCGATGACTCATGTCTGTGTCGGTTGTTAAAAGATCACTAAAAAGAACACGTGAAGATAAACCTCGCCTCTGTGTGTATCATTTATTGACGAAATACATAAATACAGAGAGACCCACGGTTGGACTAACTAAGACACCACAAGTAAGAAACCACAACATGGTGTCAGAAGACCGAGTTACGGAGTGAGCCGAGGGAAAAAAAATGGAAAATTGAACAAGGATTAGCATCCTGCTAACGGCCAACGACTACAGCGCAGGGATGGAGCAACTCAAGCCACTGTTGCAGCTGATACTTACCGGTAATATTGCTGAGAATTGGCAGAGATGGGAACAACGCTTTTGCCTGTACATGACTGCTTCAGGTGCGTCAGAAAAAGAAGGAGGTTAAAAGAGCCATCCTACTTCAAACTATACGCGACGAGGCATTAGAAGTGTATAATCCACTCAGTATCGTCCCATCCGAAAACGACAACACATCGATGGAGGATGTACAAGGCATTCAAAGAGTACTGTAGCCCACTGAAGAATGTTGTGTTTGAACGGCATCGGTTCTGGTCCCACAGGATGTCATCAGGAAATTACAGTGGATAGATTAATCACGGAACTACGTCAGAAAAATAAAGACTGAGTTTGGCCAAAGTGAAGAAGATCTGCTGAGGGATAAGCTAGTATTCAGCATTATTGACCCTCGCATGAAAGAAAGACTACTTTGTGAAAATGGACTTACACTCCAAAGAGCCATTGACACATGTAGGTCAGCAGAACTTGCCAAGACAAATACAAGCCATGGACGTGACTCCTGTCACATATGATGCTCCAGTTGATGCTGTGGAGAAAACAAAAGGACACAAACGCACGGGCAACAAGTTCACCAAGACCAACAAACATACTGTGTGTCACAAGTGTGGAAGAAATAATCACTTTTATAAAGTATGTTGCACAGTTGTTGAGAAACGTGACAACTACAGACACAAATCTGTAAATAACATACAGAGGGAAGTGGATTCACTGTATGTTGTCAGCATGGACAGTCCTGAAGACAAAGCAGCAAGCCTCACAAAAGACAGCAAATGGTTGAAACAGCTGCATCAGAGGTGTGACGTTAAAAATTCAAACTTGATACAGGCGCTGATGCTAATGTGCTTCCCATGTCCATTTTTAAGCAGCTGCCAGGTGCCATTTGACTGCGGCCCACAAGAACTGTGTTAACTTCTTTTGGTGGAGCCCACCTGCCTTCATGTGCTGTGGCAACTTTGCTGTGTAACACTGCAAAAGACACAGCTGCCATTGAGTTACATGTAACAGAACAGGCAGACAAGACAATTCTGGGAGGTGAAGTGTGTACAGAGTTGGGACTGGTGAAAAGGGTTGAGGCACTCACAACGCCCCCACAACTGTCAACCCCCCAAGCCACCAAACAAGAGCTGATTGAAGTACAGTGAGGTCTTCACGGGACTGGGTGAGTTTCCTGGAGTGCATCATATTCATGTTGACCCATCTGTACCCCCTGTGGTACATGGGTGTAGAAACATACCTCTTTCAATCATGGACTCACTGAAAACCACGCTACAAGATCTGAGTCCCCAAAGCATCAAGTCCACAGGGGCAATGGGTGATACTTCCAGCTTGAGAGCATCAAAACAAAAGTCTTCACTTCAATATAAAAGCACTTTAAACAGCTGCAGTTACACTGTGCTTTGGCTGTCTTACAGGACACAATTCAAAGGAATGAAGCTGTTTGTGGAACATGTAAGGAACATCATCCAACGCCACTCTACTACATACACCGAGTACACCAGGTGTGCAGGAGGAGAGGTGCAGGTGCAGAGCCTTCAAGTTCAAGTTCACCACTTTAATGGGAACAGATTCCATTGTTCAGAGTGAAAGAGTTAGTGAGGGTTTTCCTCCCAATGCAGTATCAACTTGACACCTGCCGACACCAGAGATTTGATCCCACTTGAACGTTCACATGTTCCTACTCCTGAAACTGCCAAAAGTCGGAAACATCTGGAAGGACTAGCACAGGAAATACCAAAGCTGATGGATTGTGAGGTAGGTCTCCTCATAGGCTATGACGGCTCCAGGGCTTTGGCGCCACGGCAACGTAGCACAGGAGGTGATGACGAGCCATTCGCCTCAAGACTGACCTGGGTTGGAGCAAAGTCAGCGGAAGTGAACGCGTCTGTGCCATCGTGTGTCTGTCAAGGAACGTCCACCACTGTCATCAGAGCCATTGAATCTGACGTCAAAGATACAAACTCTCACACAATTGCTGAATGAAAGATTATGGCCACCTGGAAACACCCCTCCTCTTTAAGACACGCCCACATCTGCCAGAGAATAAGCAGTTGGCTCTGCTGGGGCTGAAGCCCCTGAAAGGGAGAAAACTCCTAAATTCGACGATGACGATGTTAAATTCATGGATGGCATCTTCAGAGATGGTGATGCAGAGAGAGCTCAATTCCAACCCAGGGCAGGAAAGGTTTGGTGTGTTCCTCACCAAGGGGTCCATCACCATAGGAAGCCTGAGAAAATTTGGGTGGCACAAAGTCTGGTGGCACAGTGCTAAATGATGTGATGATTAGCTGGACCTGATCTCACAAACGGGCTTGTTGTGACTTTATTTGCATGTTATAAAAACACAGATTGTATGATTATTAAATTGAATGTTACATGACTGTACATTAATTTAAAAGATAACGGTTATTTGAATAGTTAAAAATGCCAATTGATTTCATTTATGGACAAAAGTGTTTTATTTTGAAGAAACAAAAAACTGGAAGTCTGGAAGTGAACATTTTACCGTCAGATTTCCCAGCTGACCGTGTCCATCCATCACCACCCGCTCTCGTACTGTGGGATGGATTGATTTGGACCAAAGTCAGCAAGGTCAGAAAGAAAGTAAGAGAGAAATGGTCTCATAGTCACCTGTCCTTCTTCCAGGGCCAATCACATAGAAACGTTGGAAGATCAAACAACTGATGCCTTCTCAAATGTCTTGCGATGTTTTGTAGCTATCCGTGGAGAGTAAGACCAATCAGATCGGATCAAGGGACAAGTTTAGTCAGGAAAGCGGACAAAGACAGATTGACTGCTGACCTGGCAGAAAAACAACGTGACTTCGCTAACGTACCAGTCACATGGGACGTGTTTGGGAACAGCAGCGTCCTAAGCTGGAAGACGACATGATTCTTTTAGAACATTCTTCTATGTGTCAATCGTGAACAGCCGCCCACTCACTCCTGACAGCATCAACGATCCCAAAGGCCCAGAGCCACTTACCCCCCAACCATTGACGCACCATGAAAGCCTCTGTTCCACTGCTCGTTATCAGGCCAGTGAAGTTCTGCAGAGGCCTGATAACGAGCAGCTGATTTGACTCAGGTGTGTATGAGTAAGGTGACATGTAAAACCTGCAGGATAGATGGCCCTGGAGGACCGGAGCTGCCCACCCCTGTCTTAACTCCCACTGCCAGATTGTTTGTGCTTCCATGCCAGACTCTCCAGACATTTTCTCCAACGTTTGTGGGACTTTGCGTTTACCTGTTCTCGTACCTGTTTTCTACCTGCTTGTGCAGGTAGATCTGTTGATCTGTTGATCAACGCATCCTGTTTCATTGTGTGATTTCTCCGGCACTTTGGATCCGCTTCAGAACCTTGGGCTTAACAGGCAGAAGATCTGTATGCCAGGAAAAGGTGGTGCAGGGCACAATATCTGACAGAGGAATTCTGGAGTGGATGGAGGAAGGAGTACTTAACAAACATCACCCTCAGGCAACGCTGGCAGATTGGAGATATTGTCATTGTCAAAAGGAGGAAGGGGTTCCCCACAATGAGTGGCAACCTTGGAGGAACGCTTGTACAGATGATGATGGAATAATAGGGAATAGAAAGTCAGGGAAACGACTCATTCCATCCATTCGTGAACGTCCTATTCGTGAATTAGTGGAGCTTGTAGAGAACAACTAAATGTGTTCCAACAGAACCAGTCTGAGTATGTACTTTTGTGGGCAGATTTCAATGATCAGTTTCAGCCTAAGAGCTGTAATTATCACCTATTATTTGGCTCTGGAAATTACTAGATTTATTCAAATGTGTGGACCGATCAGAGTGACGGTGTGAATCTGGTGTTATGTAGCGAAGAAGCAAGAACAGGTACTGGAAGGTGCTGGAAGACCCTGGGCCACACAAGACCATCCTTCTTCCTTCTTTCAGTCTTCTACTGAATGTTTGGGTTAGATTTTTTGAAGGTTTCATTCATGAAACATTCGTATTTTTACATTTACCTTTGAATCCAAACAACTCTGGTACCAAATGTTTGAATAAACTTTATTAAATAATCATGTGAAGCTGCAGGTTGTCTGTGTTTATTTTTAAGTTCAGTTTTTTTTCAGCAGGTATCAATGCAGAAAAATTCCAACCAGGTACTGACCTGTTGCTATAGTAACAACACCAGAACCATTCAAACTTAAGTGAGTAAAACGTCATTGTTTTCATTCACACTACACAAATGTCTGGCAATGAATTCGGAAAAACATTGGATTTGTTTGCGTCACCATAGAAATATATTTGCAAAAATGAAAAAAAAAATCATTATACCATATAAATTAATTTCTGTAACATTTGGCTGTGTTGCCATGGCAATTAAGGAGAGCTTAGATGTCACTGTCAACATTTCTGTACAGGAGTTTACCTCTCAAACTGACACATGCTAACACAATCTGGTTAGCTACATGCTAACATGTAGCTAACACTACACTGATGTTTTGCCATTCAAGTGTGCGAGCAAGCTGACAACCACACAATTCACAAGTTCAGTTTGGACTTTTGTTGCAGGTAGTTCTTAACTGGACCAGACGGTGGCGCTAGTAGCAACCAAACTCAGCAGCTTCTTCCCCTGGCAAACACTGAGGGTGACTGTAACACTGTTTGACAAGGGATTTACTTTAGTCAGCATTTGAGACGCTTCTCAGATGATCCAGGTGTAAAAATGCTTGACGCCGTGTGAGACTATTGTTGTTGTTGTTGTTTTTTCTTGTTGTAGAAAACAAAAGTCAGAGTCAGATCATCTACAGTCTCTGCCTGAAAGACTCAACTCAGGGTCAGAAAAAACCCATGTTCTAACACTCATTAAACAAACCACCAATCCATTCAGAATACTTCAGGTGAAAGGAAATGAAAATCAAAACACCTTTTGAGCAGTTTTGTGACATTACACTGGATTTACCTTTGTAGAATGTTTAAATATCAATACTGAAGGTTTAATTACTTGTTTGTGTGTGTGAGAGAGAGAGAGAGAGAGAGCAGGATAAGAGTGAAGGCTGATATTCACGAAGTGAAGAGTTTGTAATTGGGGTGAATCTGTGAAACAACATTTGAACATTGCGTGAAGATCCACACTCTGAGTGCTTCTACTCAAATCGTTCAATCGTTCAAATTGTTCAAGCAATTTTCACTTGAAACAAACAGGAAAATCTGCCAGTGGAGCAAGACGTTTTTGGAACCACTGGAAGTGAAACTTCTAGAAAAGAGAAACCTGTCTAAAAACAAGTCACTTTTTAGGTGACGTGACTCATTCTAAGTAGAAAGAGGCTCGAAATGAGACATTTGGATTGGATTGAATAATTCAAACGCTTGAGGTGGTGGTTCAGAGGAAGAAGACGTGTGACGGAACTGGTCCGTGGATCAGAGACGGGGGGGGTCGTGACCGTCTCCGTCAGGTCACACAGAAGAAGCCTCAGACACATTTGACTTTCTGCTGACAAACGTCTGTTTAGTTTATGTTGTTCAAGAGATGCAGACGTGACTCTTTACAAACTCAAATATACAAAAAATTAGACATTTATCTCCACTGTCTCTCCAAAGACTCTGAACTCTTGACCTGATGACAAACCATATTTGGTCACTTCCACCTCTGTCCCTGTCTCTCCCTCCGTATATATATAAACTACATTTATTTTTCTCATTATACTTATGATAAGTATATACTGTCGTATTTATTTATGAATACATTTTTCTGCAAAATTTTGGAACTTTAAAGAACTGGGTGAACTGTTGGAAAAATAATCCACTTTGATTTCTTAAAAAAAAAAAGCCTATGATGCCAGTTAGAGAATGTTTTTAATATTACTTCTGGATGTTATTACGATGCAATCGTGGGGGACCCCCTGCAGCCCTCCAGGACCCCTGTGGGTCCCCAAACCCCACTTTGACAACCACCGACTGAGAACATACACGTCCGTCTCTTTTCCAATTCAATAACATTCAAATGACTTGTCAGAATCAATGACTCCTTAGAATCAAATGCTAAATCTTACTGAGAATATTTGTCTTATTTGTAACCAAAACAATATCTTTACAGTTCAAATCACCTGAAAAAGTGACTTGTTTTCAGACATTTTTCATTTGTTTCAAAGTTTCACTTCCAGTGGAGCAAGTGCTCTTTTCTACGACGGAGTATGAGGGCCACATTAAGAGAAAACAAAATGTAGGCTTTGAGAAAAAAGTCATTATTTACGAGATTAAAGTCATTACTTACGAGAAAAATGTCATTATTGTATGAAAAGAGGGGTGTTAAGAGACATTCTTTTATTTAGTGTAGGCTGCTCAGTTGTGTTGATGCACATGATATAAGGTGACTGTGTACATCCACAGCCCTGAGGCAGCTCGCGCTCTCCTTCTGTTCAGCACATAGCTTCAGTTTTCATTCAAACAAAATAACGTGACTGCCACCACAGTTGTTAGATTTAATCACTGAGACCAACATTTATCTCCTAAAAATAATTTAACTACCCAGTGGTTCATCTATTGAACGCTAAAAACGGTTCACCCCGGGATGACAATGCTTGTTGACCGGGCGATGCTGCTGTGTCTCTGACGAGCCGCTGCTCTCGGTGACAAGCGTAGGGTGACCATATTTTGAATTCCAAAAAAGAGGTCACTCGGCTCGGCCTCGAGATACTTCAATGATACTCGAAGAGTATTAATTAAAAGAGGACGTTTGGTCTGCCGCTGCTGCTGATTGCTAACGTAATCGTGTCAGCCATAATAAGTCTCTACCGTTCTCCGGAGATTACAGAAAAGAGCATTAGCCCCACTTCTGAAACAACAAACATTAAAAAACTACGTTTGCTCAGTGAGCAGAACAGTTTAATAAAAGTTTAACATGTAATGTGTGCATTAGTCCAGTGTAACATCAACCAACCTTACCCGTATACCGCTAAAATCTATGACTTTTTTTTCTCGTAAGTAATGACTTTAATCTCGAAAATAATTACTTTTTTCTCGAAGTCTACATTTTTTTTTCTCTTAATGTGGCTGTAATACTCCATCGTACTTTTCTTATTACAAGTAAAAAAAAAATCTTTTCCCACTCGCAGATTTTCCTGTTTATTTCAAGTGAAAATGTCTAAAAACAAGTTAACAACAACTTTTTCAGGTGATCTTCCTAACAGTAAGATTTTATGACTGAAATCAGATATTTTGACAAGAAATAAGACAAATCCTTGGTAAGATGTTGAGTTTTAGCAGTTTTCAATCTTTTTGTAATCAATTATTAGCATCAGATCAATTGTGATTGTGACAACAGCTGCAGACAAACAGACTCGTTGGTGAACTTTACATGACATTTTGTCTTCAGTGGTGTAGTTTTCACCATCAGCCACAGGGAGGCACTGGCGTATAGGCTGGTACTGAGATGGTAAAACACTTGACCAATCGTTTCTTCATACACGTGTCAGATATGCAGCCGCCGAGGCTCAAACAAATAAAACACATGGAACATTTCTATTTTTACATCGACAGTATTCACAATATAGACTGTGTATAATGTGTGGACCACACCGCTCCGCCCACTTGGATGAGCCGCCGATATCTGAGAGACGGGAGCTGACATTTTACACGGAGGAACCAAACTGCACCAACAGAGAACTAAACTCTTATTGGCCAATTTCAGTCATTTTTGTCCTTGTGGTTTTGTTAGCATAGCATTTGTAGCTAATGCTGCGAAGACACCGTTGTGCTTCAAAAGGATTTATCAGTGCGTTGTTCCTATCCTCCGTTCAAACGTTAGCATGTGACACAGCCACAGACATGCCCCCCGTGGGTACCAGTCACCAGCTCGTCGTTCATTGGTCAAAACGTTAGCGACAATGAACCATGATCAGCGACTGAACAGGTAGAACTTCTAGAAGCGCTGACACGGTTTGGTCTGGATTGGACTTCATACGGGGGCTTGGAAACAGCAAAGGGGGGATGTTCAAAGTAAACAGGGTCGATTCCTGTCAGAGACAAACAGGTCTGACTCGCCTGCACTTGACGGCTGTGACTCGTCGACCGTGGACAGAAACAACGTACATTCCTACAACAGTACAGAGAAGTGTCATCGTGTGGCACCAGTGACGCAAAGAGGGCAGGCTCCGCCTCCATCCACCACGCCCTTCAAACGGGCCAATCAGAGCGAAGCACTGCTCAGTGCAGGTCATGCTGAACTAACTCCCACATCAACTTCCTTGCAGTGCACAAATAGCATTGTCTCATGAAGCTTGCTAGCACTGTTAGCCAGCATGCTAAGCACCTGACCAAAGTGGAGAACAGGACAGAAGGTTCTTGGAGGATAGCGACACGTCTCTCGGACTTGTTGGGTGTCACGGGTAAAGACTTGATGATTTGCTGGTTTACTGACAGTTACTACTACTCCCGGTCCCAGCTGACAAGTCGGCCTTTTTGGCTCCAGGATCAACGCCGGGTTGTTGCTAGGTAACCAGCTCCGATTGGGCAGGGGCAGAGGTTAAAGAGGAAGACGAGGAGGAGGAAGAAGAAGACGTGTGTCATCCAGATGTGGTGGAAGGAAACACCTGAGTGGTTAAACAGGTGGAGGAGGGGCAGGTCTTTGAGGCACCAGAGGCTGTGGCGCAGCAGACGGTTTGGGTTTACTGACAGAGGTGAAGCACAAAACACAGATGTCAGTGAATGCATCAGTAAACTCAGCGACTCAGGTTACATGTCAGTGCTAATTAGCAGCACTATGCAGTTAGTTAGTCAACGTTCTTTGTTATGTTACAGACTGATGCTAATCTTTAGCCATAATCTTAGCTAACAAATTACAGACCGATGCTAATCCTCAACTAGTTGGGTATGTGCTTGGTTAATGAGTTATAGACTGATACTAATCTCCTGTTAGCTGTTTACATCTTTAGCTAACACGTGACATTGATGCTAATCTGTTGTTAGCTGTCTTTGTACTCCAGTTTTCTCGTCTGTCATCTGTGATGCCGACTGTAGTAAAGCCGTGGCATGCTGGTGTAGTCATACTCTTACAGAGGAGGAGGAGGAGGCCTCGCAGCATAAGAGGGCGCTGTCCTGTTGGTGTCCACCACCTGTACACAAACAATGAAACACATTACAACTTCATTCTTACATCTATTTATTGATGCGATTGCAAAAAGCCCTTTGATAGGAGCTTAGAAGTAATACAGTGGTATATCACAGTGACATTTTAGCAGTAACATGACATTATTAAGTAATACGCTGGTAGCATTAGCATTAGCATAGCACACACACTGAGAAGTAAATAAGTATTTTACCTCCTGTCGGGGCAGCAGCTGAGCGTTATGCTTGAAAAGAAGCAAAGGATGTTAAAACTCATCACACAACACACACAGGGTGTCATTCATGAACCGAAACTGTTCGTAGACTGAAATGTACGTGCATCTTCCCACTCATCAACATTTGAGTTAGTTCTCGGAGCTAATGACAAAATCTACTCCTGCTGCCGACCGCACGTAGCGTTTGTGTCAATTTAAGAAGGCACGGAAATGTTTCTCACATTGGAAATTACAATGTAAATTCATATTGTCCTCTGTTATGTTGAAAATATGATATAAACATGACAACAAATAAAAATACAACACATTTACTTCAATGAGTTGGCAACTGGCAGTTTTAAAGAGAATGTTCGTGACTGTGAATTATCTATAAACATCAACTAAATAGTTACACCAGGGGTGTCCAAACCTGTCCTGGGGGGCCACCTATCCCACAGGTTTTAGATGTCACCCTGCCAAGGACCGGCTTGGACACCCCTGAGTTACACATTGTTTATACTTGTTGAATGAGCTGTGCGCAGGGCCCCAACTTCTGGGGGGGATGTCGGGTAGCACTCTGTGAAGGTCCAACTGATCTGTGATGCCACGTGTGGTGTTGAATGTTGTTAAATGCTCATAAATCTGGAGGATTTTTTTAGAGTAGACTTTTATGTCCCCGTCTACACACTCATTTGTGTTTCATCAATGAGACACACTGTCAGTAACCCTAAAATTAAATCAAATGAAATTAATATGAATGAATTCATATAGTTATTGGAATAGAATACACTATGATATAGAAACGTAGAGAAAGAGAGAGAAATAGACAGATAGATATAGATACATTTAGAATGAAATAAAATTGAAACTGCGTAAATACCAAAGTTAATACGTCATAATTTGACCGATCGTCAGTCAGGATGAGTTCAGTCTGAGTCTCAATCCAACTCACCCAGTCTTTGTGGATGTCGTTGCCGCGGGCAGCAGACAGAGGCTGTGGTCTGGGATGTGGTGCTGAGGTTGGACTGTCGGCTCTGTAAGGGGACAACAAGAGATTACACACAAGTACAAATGAGTAAAAAATAGTATACTGCAAAATAATTATTCAAATGATGAGAGAGATGAGATAATTGTCAAGATTTTTCCTTCAAACGTTTCTTCAGGAGAAACTGAAACAGCTGAATGGAATTTGCTTTTATTCCATGCACGTTATTCTGTGGGACACATTTGGTGGGACGCCATGAGATGTCCTCAGGTTGCTACTTCATGTTCTTGGCTAACAACTTACAGACAGATGGTCATTTTCTGTCAGCTGGTGGTGTTCTTAGCTAACATATCACTGATTGATGCCAATCTTTAGCATGCTAACGACTAGCTAGTGACTGATGCTAATCTGGTTATATTATGAGCTTCTCCAGGGTGTAAAGGCGGGGCCTTTCGCCCGTTGACAGCTGGGATAGGCTCCAGCACACCCGTGACCCGTAACCGGATTAAGTGGCAGAAAATGAATGAATTATGCGCTAACAAGTGTTTTGTTTTTGTTAATGTTCTTAACTTAGTTACAGCCTAATGCTAATCTTCATTAGCTGGTCCTATTCTGTGCTAGCACCTTACAGATTGATGCTAATCTTCAACTAGCTGGTTATATACTGTGCTAGCATGTTACAGACTGATGCTAATGTTCAACTACTGTAGCTGGTTTGATACTGAGCTAGCAAGTTACAAGTTAATCTCCAACTAGCTGGTTATATTCTAAGGTAACAACTTACAGACTGATGCTAATCATCATCATCTCCTCAGCTGGCACATTCAACTTTTAAAACACCATGTTCCTCACGCCTCCTGATACCAATGTTGTCGGGCTGATGTGTGCGTCCAGACTCACTGGAATCCCTGTGATCTCTTCCTGCGGCTCAGCCCAAAGCCCCGCATCAGCTCGTTCCTGCGCAGGAAAGCAAAGGCACCCAGAACCAGCAGGGGGGAGGACGAGGAAGAAGAAGACGAGCAGCCCGTCTCTGACGGATGTGTCCTTATCTGCGGAGGACAGAGGAGCAGGAACTCCATCACACTGCTGCTGCAGGTGGAAGGTCAGATGTCAACATACCGTTCCAGGTGGGGCCGCTGTCCACGCTCCCGCCGTAACCTTTGACCTCACAGAAGGGCGGTGCCCAGCCATACTCGCAGTGGCAGTTTTTGTTGCTGTTGCAAACCTGAGGGGACAGTGACAGGTGAGCGTGTGGGACCGAGGCCCGGTGCTAACTGACAGGTGGGCGTGGCTCACCCCGCGACCATGACACTTCTTCTCCACGTCACAGTCAAAGTTCAGGACGTCGGCGCTGTGACACTCGAAGTTCATGCAGACCTGAAGGCCACGGAGTGAAGACCTGCATCAACAACATCACCTTTGTCCTCTTCTCACCATCCTCAGCTTGTTTTCTCTCTTCCCTCCTTCCTCATCGTCTTTCCTTTCCTCCTCCCTCCCTTGTCACCTTCTTTCCTTCCACCTCCTCCTTACATTGTTTCCTCCTCCTCCTCTTCACCCTCTTCCTTTCCTCCTTACTCTTTTCCTCACCTCTCCTCCCTCCTCCTTTCCTTTCCTCTCCTCCCTCCTCCCCTTCCTCCTTTCCTCTCCTCTCCTCTCTCCCCTCCTCCTTTCCTCTCCTCCTTTCCTCCTTCCTCTTTTCCTCTCCTCTCCTCTCTCCCCTCCTCCTTTCCTTTCCTCTCCTCCCTCTCCTCTCCCACCTCCTCACCTTGTTGTCTCCACACTTGGTTCCCTCGTTGACCATCCCCGGGTCGGGGACGTCTGATCCCAGCCTGAAGTCGACACCATAACATTTGCCGCCAGCGATGGGAGTGCTGATGATGGACGGTTCGATGCCGAACACCGTCACCTTCCCCGCCTGGATGTTGGAGCACTGCAGCTTCCCGCACAGGGCGTTTCTATGGAAACAGACCAGCGTCATTTGCTGTGGATCTGCTGCTAGCTGCCAGGTCCTCCAACACGTGAACAAACACGTAAATGAGTTGACTCTATGCCGTGCTCTGATTGGCAATTTGCCACCAAAATGCATCCTGGGAGTTGTAGTTTTAGGCCACGTCCACACTGATGCAAACGCACGTTTTCAATGGTTTAGTCCAATCGTCTTGACTCAAGGGCTGAGAACACATTCTTTTGAAACAAGGGATCTGTACCATGAAGCAGGATTTTGTTTTAGCGAGATAAGTTCAGGGTTAACCCTGGGTTTTCTGTACCACAAAGCCGTATTTATTTTTATCAAGACCTGTCTCCGTGGTAATTTACTCTGAACGAGCAGGGTCAGATCCTGTAAACAATACCACCCACTGGCCAATCAGATGTCCAGAAAAACAAACAAGTGAAACAGCACCACCTATTGGCCTGGAGGATGAACTACTGTCTGTCGATGCGTTTTCGCGGAGGCATTTGGACCCAGATGTTCTTGATACGGAGCTCATGTGGACGTGGCCTTGTTTCCAGTTATGACTCTGGTGGTGTTACCTGCTCTCACACTTCTTGTAGCCGTAGTTCTGGTAGCCACAGTTCCCAAAGCGATCGCCCTTACTGTTGACGTCTTTGAAACAGACTTCAGGAGCTGCCTTCACCTCTGATGGAGGACGAGGAGGGGGGTGGGGGGTGGGGGGGGGGGGCGAAGAGGAGAAGGAGGAGGAGGAGAGGAGTAAATGGAGGAGGAGGAGGATTAACAACACATTCAGGTGTGAACTGGCTGCAGCAGTTAGCTCCTAAGATAACTAGCTCCATTAGCTTCAATGAGGTCAATTAGTCAAAGGTCAAAGTTCACCGAGGTTGAACTGATGACTGATGTGGTGTTCAGGTGTCGACTCACAACAACAACAGTTCTCTCCTGTTGCCACAGAATGTTGACGTGAGATGAAGCTACGTGTGGACGGCCTTCTGCCTCGACCAGCTGGGCTCTCACTCTCACACACACACACGACTTACTGGGTCCAAAGATGGCCTGACACTGTCCGTCGTAGTGCTGACACTTCCCGTTGTAACAGTACGCCTGTTGGTTCCTGCACGGCTGGCCGTTCTGGACACACACACACAAACACACACACACACACACACACACACACACACACACACACACATACGTCGAACCTTCACTGACTGGAACAAAGTTCATTTGGATTCCAGGGTGAACGTCGGACGCTGACCTTCGACCCCAGACACTGTCAACTCCAACACACAAACAGACGGTGTCACTGCCGACACATTCACACTAGCATACTCTGGAGTACCGTAATGATCAGAAAACATGTTCCTGACAGCTGACAAGTGTCATCCGGTTCCTCTACCTGGTGTGAAGGAGTTAGAAGGAGAAGAAGAACATTGAGTAGTTGTGCCCCACCTCGATGTTGCTGTCATTACGGTAACGATACGCTGGCTTCTGGTGACAAAGTGAATCAGATTTGTTGTGATCACTCTCTGGAACATAGACACCACTCAACCACTCGTCAGTATCAAGTCAGCACACCTGGGTACCAGGTACCTGTGGAGTCTACATGAGGACACCAGTGGGAGCGGCGATGTGACCTCTGACCTTCTCCCCGTGTGGTCGTATTCTGATGAGTCAGCTCCTTTTGCTTCTCCCATTTTGTAGCACTTAACTTTGGGTTGCTGCCTCCTCCATCTGCAGAACGTTTTTTGTCTGACTACTTTTGTGTTTTCCTCTCTGAAGGAACAACGCCCGACGCGCCTTCCACAGCTTCCGACCCCCCCCACGCTCCTGGCTTCCAGTCCACAGCTTCCGACCCCCCCCACGCTCCTGGCTTCCAGCTGTCCTCTCCGGGTGCCTCCACTCCCTATCCCAGCCTCATTCCCTTAGCTGCACCGTTGAACATATAAGCGTTGCTGGCTCCACACCTCACACTCCATCTCAGACCCACCCATAGGTTCTCCCCCCCCACACTGTGGCAGCCTTTTGTCTCCTTGTTCATCATTTATTTCCTCACTTGTTTCATTCCCTTTCCATCAATAAACGTCACAGTGCCATCAGTCCATTCCTGTCCCAGGAGTCATTCACTACAGGGGTTCGGTTCTGTTCGGGATGTAACAGGATTTACCGTAATGACAGCGACATGGCTGTTTTCCTATAGCGCATGTATTTGTGTGATCCGGGTACTATGTACTAATTACAGTAAGTATGCCAGTGTGCATGTAGGTGTCAGTGTTCAACATTCTGTTGTTTTAATGTCTTTAATCATTTTGTACTTTGAGATGCATGTTTGTATGAAAGGTGTGATACAAATAGGTTCATTCATTCATTCATCTTATTAACTCCCATAAAGCTTCGTTCTGGACTGGACCCCTGAAGCAGACGGTCAGTAAACCAGTTCAACGAGCATGTGACGTCCCAGCGGGGTCTCACCTGGATGAAGACGTCACTCTGGCACAGAGGTGAGGAGCCGTTGCAGTACTCGGGTAGATCACACTCGTCTGAGCTGGAGCGACACACGCTTCCTCCTGGTAGGAACTGAACACACACACACACACACACACACACACACACAAACACACAGGAGATGAAGAGGACAACCAAGGAGGGTCAGATGGGTCCGTTTCATCACACAGTTCTTTGAGTGTGACAACCCCGTGGAGGTGTTCCACGTACAACTACAACGTAACAACGTTCCCACTGACGACCAATCAAACGCCATCTAGGTTGGACAGACGTACAGGTGGAATGTCGGAGGCTGTTTGCTACTTCCTGCCGGAGAGGACGTCTGACCCCAGGTGGAACACACCTCTGACTCGTCTCTGTCAGAGTCTGGTTCCTCCTCCGTCCAGGTTCCAGCTGAGCTGATTGGTCAGTGTCTACCAGTGACAGCGACACATTCCTCCTGTCATCACACACAGCTTATGTGTTCCGTGGTGAAGTCCAAGTTTGTGTGTCTGGGGAGAGCGTTTACACATGGCTTTGTTCATCTCTGCCATCATGTCCTGCTCCATCTTCTATGGAAAGAGGATGAGGACCACGTGGAGAAAAAAAAAAGTGGCAGCAGCATCGAAAATGATTGTTGGAAGTCTGGGATTAAAGTTGGAATTCTGAGAAATAAAACAGGTTGATCTCAAATTAATTCAATCTCACAATTCTGACTTGTTTGTGAAAAGTCAGATCATTTTGCTGACTCTCCTTTTTTATTGTTATGTGACTGACGGTTGACAGTCCTCTTCCATACAGACAGCAGGTTTCACCATCTCCATCATGTGTGTGATGACTCGCCCTGAAACCGACCTGACGGACCTGAGACGTGTCTGGTCACGGTGGGTTTACCTGACATCTGTGACAACACTCTCCGAAGGCGCACTGAGCTCCAGACTTCAGCTTACACGTCTGGTACTCGCAGCAGGGGTCGTCCTCACACTCCTGTGACACGCACACACATACACACACACACAGTCACAGGACTGGTCTGCTGTCTCTGTGTGACTCAGGTGTTGTGGGATGAGGAACCTTCTGGGAGCCGCAGTCACACTCTTCTCCCATGTCCACCAGTCTGTTCCCGCAGTAGGGGGCGCTGTAGGCCTCATCAGGGCGAGGAACATTCAGCAGACACGTCCCCCCGTCAGCAGAATCATCTTCTCAAAGTCATCAGCGCTACAGCTGCTGAAGTTTCTGGATCCTCTGAGGGTAGGAGGGAAAGAGAGGAGGCAAGGAGGTCAGAGGAGGAGGAGGCAAGGAGAGGACGCAGGGAGGTCAGAGGAGGAGGATGCAAGGAGAGAACGCAAGGAGAGCAGAGGAGGAGGAGGCAAGGAGAGGAGGTAAGGAGAGGATGCAAGGAGAGAACGCAAGGAGAGCAGAGGAGGAGGAGGCAAGGAGAGGATGAAAGGAGAGGATGCAGGGAGGTCAGAGGAGGAGGAGGCAAGGAGAGGACGCAAGGATAGCAGAAGAGGAGACAGAAGGCAGTTGTGCGTCAGTGTGTGTGTGTGTGTCCTCACGTGGCTCCAGAGTTCATGATGCAGGCGGGGGCGGGGGCAGCTGCAGGCACGTGTGTCGTCATGGTTCATCCCCAGGTTGTGTCCCAGCTCATGGGCCACGATGGAGGAGAACAGGGCCACGTTGTTGTTGGTGAACTGGGACACAGACAGAGACATTAAACGCAGCACGAGGCATTCAGGGGGCAGAGACACAATCAGACTCCTACCGCGTTGATGCCGCCGCCGTGACTCCTGGAACACACGGTGGAGACGAAGGCCATTCCCGCCGTAATTCCCAAGCTCTTCTTCCTGTTGGCCGAAACATCATCATCATCATCATCATCATCACCATCATCATCATCATCATCACCATCATCATCACCATCATCACCATCATCAACATCATCATCACCATCTACATCAGCATCACCATCATCACCATCATCATCATCCACATCATCACCATCATCATCTTCCCCACCATCACCATCATGTGTGAGTCAGTGTGCCTGCGTGCATGCATTTTTGTGTGCATGGACTTTTCTTCTCCTTGCTGTCAGTGTGAGTGTGTGTACACTCACAGGATGAGCTGTGCTGAGTCGTGGCGCCGGCGAGGAACAGCTCCTTCTCTCTCCACTGGGTGAAACGGCTCAAAACTTCACCGGCTCCTCCGTCGATGCTGATCGGGTTCTGATCGGTCCAGATCTCCAGACCCACCAGCACCACCCTGACATTCAGCTGCATATAGATCTACACACACACACACACACACACACACACACACACACAGATGGTGTTACCATGTGCATCATTTTCCAGATTGTGTGTGTGTGTGTGTGTGCGTGTACTTACACTGTCAACAAAGTTCGCCAGAAGAACCATCTCCTCCCTCACTGCTGTCTCATTCCTGTTCATGTAATTAAACTGAGGAAACAAATAAATAAACCATCAGTGTGTGTGTGTTTGTGTATGTGTGTTTGTCCGTGTGTGTGTGTGTGTGTGTCTCACCGCTCATTGTCAACGACCAGCAACAGCTCAACATAGTGAGTCTGGTGGAGAACAGCTCGCTTCACCTAGAAAACACACACACACACACACACACACACACACACACCACACACACACACACACACACACACACACACACACACATATTCAGGATTTCATGTATTCTCGTGTGTGTGTGTGTGTGTGTTTTCCAGGTGTGCCTCACCCTGCTGTGTAGTTTGTGATGAATGTCCTGTTGAGTGAACTGAGTGTGTTGTGTGTCGTTGCCGTGGGCGTAGTTGGGGTGCAGCGTTGCACAGCCCCGTGGCTGTGATGGTCACATCCTGTAGGCGGTACACCAGGTGCTGGTCAGGGTCAGAGTCAAGAGGCTCAATGCCGTAACTGTCCTCAGCGAGGTGCAACATCCCTCTGAAAGAGACGCAGGAAACGCAACCAGTTTTATTATGACATCACAGGTCACATGATCTGATCTACAGGTGTGTTCATGTGTTCAAGTGTCAGAGTTAACCCAAATGAACGTGATGTCATTCTGTCATGTTCACTGGACATTCCACTCACGCACGTCGCACGCACGCACACATCACACACACACACCACACACACACACACCTCACACGCATGCACACAAACGAAAACCCTCACGCACACACAAAAACAATCACACAAACACGCATGCACGCACTTACGTGCACACACACAAACACTCACACAGCACATCCATGTGCACAGACACATGAAAACAACATGACACTCGTCCATTTCTCTCCACCCATGTGGAGAAAATGGATTTTCAGCCTAAATAAAGCATGTTGCGTTTTTCTTATTGTGAATCTCATTGAGTTGGAACTTGAAGATGTCTTCTTTCAGTCCCTGTCTTCAGCCTTGGAAGTGTCCCATACAGAGGACAGTGTTTGTCTTTTGTTCATCTGAGGTTTGGAGTTCCTCTGCTATCCTGGCACTGGTTCATTCTGGTATTTCGTCTCGTCCTTTTTAGAATTAGAATTATCTGTGTGGGGGAGCTCAATGAGGTTACTAGGTTGTCAGATATTCAGGTTCACATATGGATTGCTGCTCCGTCAGAAGTTGATGTTTCACCACCTGTTGTACTTTGATCAATAACCCCGTCCCAGACCTAGTTCCAATCGCTCCCAACAATGACCTGTCCTTCCAAACGTCCTTCTCTTCTACTAACTTCATGGATGAAGTCGGATTCCTCTTTATCAGGTGCATATGTTACATAACACTATTGTACACCATGTAACAGCGCCTCAACCCCAAATAAGTTGGCCCTTCCCATCTTTGTGTTGCTTCAATTTGTATTTGTACACACACAATTGTATTGTGTGTGTGTGTCTCATCCAGAGTGTGTGAGAGCGACCGTGACGTGATGTCCAACTATTTAATTAAGCCTCTGTGTGTGTGTGTGTGTGTGTGTGTGTGTATCAGTAATTAGACAGGAATCCCACTGACTGAAACAGCGGGGGTGGACACACACACACACACACACCCACACACACCATCTGTGGTGAAGTAACTTTGTCCTTGACTCAGAGATGATGCTTGGAGGTCGATCAGACTGTCTCAAATGAACACGTGACCTGCTTTGTGATGTCATCACCTTCGAGTGGGAATACACGTCTTCATCGAGTTGACATCGCCCCCACCCCTCGACCTCTGAACTTTGACCTCTCTCACCCAACTTCTACTAGATTCATTGTCAAAGAAACAGAAATGGATCATTCATTTATGTTTCCCTGTGTTCTCCCGCTCAAACTCCATCAGGCGTCTGCTTCTAGTGTCACTCCTGAGTTGTTTTGTCCGTTCGTCTCCATTTCTTTTTCTTCAGCGTCCAACTGGTCTAACTTCTGGTGAAAATCATCCATTCTGCTCGTTTTCTTTGTCAAATGTCAGTTGTTGGTCCCGCGACAGTTGGTGTTTGGCAGTGGAAACAGGTTGTGATGGATATTAGAACTACGTGTAAACGGCTTTAATACTCAGCTTCAGCCAATCAGAAAAGAGCAATCACCCAGACCATGTATAAATACAAGTATGCTCAAATGTGTTTATCTTTTAGCATCTGTTTGTATTCTGCCTCTCCATGTATCTTTCTTTTTTCTTTGTATTTCCCTCCATCCATCATTTACAGTATGTGAGTGTCAGCTCCTGCTGAAATCGTGGATAAATAAAGGAACATGTCATCTTATCTTATAGTGAGGCTGTTGAGCACTACTTCTGCATCTGTCCGTCTGCATAGCTCCACGTTGAATCTCTCTGCTGTGTTTTGTTCATTTTTTCCAGTTATCTCTGTTGGTCTTTGTTTCCACTCAAGCAAACGGTGACTGAAATTGAGCGGATCTTGTTACTGCAGCAACTGCAAGATTGGCTTAATTTTCTGCTCACTTTTTATCCACCAATAATCTCATTTTTGGTTGGTTCTATTTGCTTGGCAGACACCGAAATGCTGCTCCATCATCTCTTCTTCTCCGTTTTTGGTGAACTTCAGCTCCACCTACAGACCTGGAGTATGAACTACAGCCTGTCCAGCTGTCTCCAATGGATCCATTTGGAGGAAAATATCTTGATATGATGCCAAGGAAGACGGAGGAACAAAACATGTTTCTAGTCCATGTGGACAGGCTCATATCAGGTTGCATGTATGGACATCAAGTTGTTAAAGAATGAGTTTATGACCAGTTTAAAGTTTAAAGATGTATTCAGGACACTTGTGTGTGTGTGCGTGTGTGTACCTGAGGCCGTTGCAGATGCTCATCGCGGCAGATGAACCCTCCATGTCTTGAACAAAGCCCCGATAGTGACAATGCTTCTGCAATGGACAACGTGGTTAACTGCAGTTGTGACAGATTCACCAGCAGGGGGCAGCTGATCAGACAGAAGCGACGGAACATGTGGTGAATAAAGACCAGACTGGCGAGGAAATGAAAGAAAGAAGAGGGATTGGAGCTGTTGAATCAGAGAGGTGTGTGTCGCAGATCTTAGTCATTCATTCATGTGCACTTGTTACTGGGAAAACACGCTGAACTGTCAACTTCTGTTTGCTTTGGCACACACACACACACGCACACACACATCCTGTATCACTCCCAGAGGAGCTTAAAAAGCACTTCCTGTGTGTGTGCACACTTTGTGTTTAACCTTCTCACTGAGGACACTGAGGAAGTGACAGGAAACACTAGAAACCTCAGACACCAGAAACAGGAAGCACATCGAGGAACAAAGCTCGGGTCAGGACTGTGGGATTGTGGGATTTTGACAAACTCCCCCAATATCAATCATCACTTGACTGATCACATCAAATACTCATCAGACACACCAGTGGACTAATGACACTCCAACAGTACCAGCTCCACTCGGACTCCCGTGGTACCTGCTACTGTTTGGTTCCTCCTCAAGCTGAGCTGACACTAACATGAGACAGACTGCCGGCCTCTGATTGGTCAGGAACTGGAAGGGCGGGATAAACAGCTGTCTGTCGAAGTCCCTCTACGTTATATTGGAGAAGTTGATGTCCGACAGAGCGACGGAAGAGAGTCCACGGACAAGTGTTCCACGTCGGATGTGTCTGAAAAGCTGACGACAAATTTCTAGACCCAAATGGCTGCAAATAAATTAGTTTGATTTCTTCAGTGTAAGTTTTTTTAGTTTTTAGTGAGTGGTTCATGTCAGTTCAGTTCACTGCTGCACTCAGTTGATCTGTGAAATGAACAGATCTTTTCCAGGCAGTGATTCAGTGCAGTTCGTTCTGTTTGAATGAGTCCACACTAGTTTGTGTCACATATTAACGCTGTCACAGCAGTTTCACGCGGCCGGTGCTGTGACGATTCCAGCTCATGTCAAGGAGGACCTGACTAGTGATGGGAAAGGACACGAGTCGAGTCAAGCTGGAACGGTGGCATGAAAGACAGTCAGAGAACCATCAGGAGGGAACGGACACAAAACCTGCTGATGCTACTTGCAGTGTTTCCATGGTAATATAATGTCAGTAGGAGGACAGTGTGTGTGTGTGTGTGTGTGTGTGTGTGTGTGTGTGTGTGTCACCTGGACTGGTGGCGTGGAGGTCAGCAGTGATCCGTTCTGGCTGTAGGTGAACACAGTGAAGTCTGCAGCATTCTGAAAGTAAACATGGCCGCTGTCATCACTGTTTGTATGTTGTTCTTACACTTAACGTCATGTCTGCCATCATTGTGTGTTTTCATCTCGGATGTTGCAGCTCCTGCGCGGAGGTGTGACAGTGCTGCAGGAAATGACCTCTATCAGCGTGTGGTGGGAACAGGGAGATAGTGACGCGTGGCAAGCGGTCAGTAACAGAATGAGTTTCTCTACTGAGAACTCTCCTGAACAGTACACGTTTGCCTTGCGCACCTTCTCTGGTGACACTTGAAATAAAAAATTACCAAAATCTGACTACAACTGTGGCAACTTTAGGAAGAAACGTGATCATCTGATGGTGTTCTTTATGTCACAAGCTGACACCAGCTGATTGGCTGATCAGCAGCATATGACTTCAACAGAAGAGATAATAATGTAATAACATGTTGTAATTAATGACACGGACAGACGTGTTAAATAAATACGACCACAATCAGGATGTGTCAGCTCTCTCCCACAATTCTTGCCAATATCTGAGTGAGTGTGTGTGTGTGTGTGTGTGGGTGGGGGGGGATTATCTGTCTACAAACAGCTTGTGACGCCCAGCAAAAACAACAGACGAGCCGGCAGCCATGTTGGCAGCTGTGTGCCGCTTTGCTTTAAACACTTACAACAATAACATCAACAGCTCCATTATTGAGCATCACTGTGTCCAACAGCCGCTGGTTAGTAGGTCCATAGATAGATGGTGACGAGTAGCTGGCAAACTGTATCTAGTATCGAGTAGGACTTAGCTGGTAGCAAGTAGGTAGTAGCTAGAAACTGGTAGGTAGTAGTGAGTAGCACTTAGCTGGTAGCATGTAGTTAGTCGCTAGTAGTGTGTAGCACTTAGCTGGTAGCATGTAGTTAGTAGCTAGTAGTGTGTAGCACTTAGCTGGTAGCATGTAGTTAGTAGCTAGTAGTGTGTAGCATTTAGCTGGTAGCAAGTAGTTAGTAGCTAGTAGCTGATAGGTATTAGTGAGTAGCACTTAGCTGGTAGCAAGTACATTAGTATATAGTAGCTGGTAGGTAGTAACTAGTAGGACTTAGTTGATAGCTACAGGAAACAGCAGCTGGCTGGTCGGTAGAGGCTGCTAGCTAGAAGTAGTTGTTGCTAGTAGCTGGTAAGTAGCAGCTAGTCGTGGCTGGTCGTGGTACAAGCTAGTTGTGGTATCATTTCAAAAAAACGTTTATTGCGTCATTGCTGTCATACAGATAACTGTCGACAGCATGAGTAAAAATGTATTTATGTCCCTAATACATAAAAAGGGGTATTTAACAGTAAGCTAACAGTCAAACATTTTTGCCACAATAACGTGACAGATATTCTCCGTACAACTCCAAAACAAACGTCCTGTTTTGAACACAGACACCCACTGTGTTTAAGAGGTGCTATATAGGCAGGTGATGTCATCGACTGGGGTCAGACACCAGATGAGGACATGAGTGACTTCAGAGCTCACAGCAGCTTGATTGTCCAATCCCAACTTACTTGTTTCTCTCCAGATGGAGGACATGATCACGCCCATCAACACTGACAACATAAGACACCTGAGGACAGAACCAGAGACCAGCTGTTAGTCACAGATCAGCCACGTTGGACCCATGTTTGAAGGTTTCATACAACACAACCGACCAACCAGGAGGTCACAGGTCAAAGAGAGGGACAGAGACAGAGGGACAGAGACAGAGAAAGAGAGGGACAGAAACGGAGAGGGACAGAGACAGAGGGACAGAGACAGAGAAAGAGAGGGACAGAAACGGAGAGGGACAGAGACAGAGGGACTGAGACAGAGATAGAGAGGGACAGAAACAGAGAGGGACAGAGACAGGGACAGAGTTAGAGACAGAGAGGGACAGAAACAGAGAGGGACAGAGACAGAGAGGGACAGAGACAGAGGGACAGAGATAGAGATAGAGGGGCAGAGACAGAGGGACAGAGACAGAGACAGAGAGAGACAGAAACAGAGAGGGACAGAGACAGGGGACAGAGTTAGAGACAGAGAGGGACAGAGATAGAGACAGAGAGGGACAGAGAAAGAGGGGGCAGAGATAGAGACAGAGAGGGACAGAGACAGAGGGACAGAGACAGAGAGAGACAGAAACAGAGAGAGACAGAGACAGGGACAGAGTTAGAGACAGAGAGGGACAGAGACAGAGAGGGACAGAGATAGAGACAGAGAGGGACAGAAACAGAGATAGAGAGGGACAGACACAGAGACAGAGAGGGACAGAAATAGAGACAGAGAGGGACCGAAACAGAGAGGGACAGAGATAGAGACAGAGTGGGACAGAAACAGAGAGGGACAGAGACAGAGAGGTACAGAAATAGAGACAGAGATGCACAGAAACAGAGACAGAGAGGGGACAGAGACAGAGATAGTGGGCTGAGATAGAGAGGGACAGAGATAGAGAGGGACAGAGATAGAGACAGAGAGGGACAGAAACAGAGACAGAGAGGGACAGAGACAGAGGGACAGAGACAGAGAGGGACAGAGATAGAGAGGGACAGAGATAGAGACAGAGAGGGACAGAGACAGAGATAGAGGGACAGAGATAGAGACAGAGAGGGACAGAAATAGAGAGGGACAGAGACAGAGAGGGACAGAAATAGAGAGGGACAGAGACAGAGAGGGACTGAGACAGAGATAGAGATGGACAGAGACAGAGTAGGACAGATATAGAGAGGGACAGAGACAGAGAGGGACTGAGACAGAGATAGAGATGGACAGAGACAGAGGGACAGAGGGACAGAGGCAGAGGGACAGAGACAGAATGGGACAGAAACAGAGAGGGACAGAGATAGAGACAGAGAGGGACAGAAACAGAGACAGAGAGGGACAGAGACAGAGAGGGACAGAAATAGAGACAGAGAGGGACAGAGACAGAGACGGAAAGAGATAGAGACAGAGAGGGACAGAGACAGAGGGGGACAGAGACAGAGGGACAGAGAGGGAAAGAGACAACGATAGAAAGGGACAGAAATAGAGAGGGACAGAGAGGGACAGAAATAGAGAGGGAGAGAGACAGAGAGGGACTGAGACAGAGAGGGACAGAGATAGAGACAGAGAGGGACAGAGACAGAGATAGAGGGGCAGAGATAGAGACAGTGAGGGACAGAGACAGAGGGACAGAGACAGAGATAGTGGGGCAGAGATAGAGAGGGACAGAGATAGAGACAGAGAGGGGACAGAGACAGAGATAGCGGGCAGAGATAGAGAGGGACAGACATAGAGAGGGACAGACATAGAGACAGAGAGGGACAGTGAGGGACAGAGACAGCGATAGAGAGGGAGAGAGACAGAGAGGGACTGAGACCGAGAGGGACAGAGACAGAGATAGAGGGGCAGAGATAGAGACAGAGAGGGACAGAGAGGGACAGAGACAGAGATAGCAGGGCAGAGATAGAGAGGGACAGAGATAGAGACAGAGAGGGACAGAGATAGAGACAGAGAGGGACAGAAATAGAGAGGGACAAAGACAGAGAGGGACAGAAATAGAGAGGGACAGAGATAGAGGGGGCAGGAAATAGAGACAGAGAGGGACAGAGACAGAGAGAGACAGAGATAGAGAGGGACAGAGACAGAGTGGGACAGAAACAGAGTGGGACAGAGACAGTTGCCTGTGTGTGTGTGTGTGTGTGTGTGTGTGTGTGTGTGTGTGTGTGTGTGTGATTGCAGGGACCAGCAGGGATGTAATTACCCCACTGAACAAACTCTCACACACACACACACACACACACACCTTCCACCTGTGTGTGGTGTGTGTGTGTGTGTGTGTGTGTGTGTGTGTGTGTGTGTGTGTGTCAGTCAGGACAGGAAGTCAGCAGTAGACAATATCATCCAACAGCCTTGTCCGTCCTCCAGCCCAGCAGGGGTTTAAAGGTCATCAGCGGCTCCTGTGCCAGCGGAAGAGGTTTGAGTCCAACAACAGTTCATCACCGCTCCCTCTCAACAGCCAATCAGGTCACAGCTTCCTACTGCTGGTCGCTGTCCACCCCTGTCCTCCTTCAGATCATGTCCATGTCCTCCTCATCTCTCATCTGAACACATCACACACACACACTTCTCCCTCTGGTGCACTGGAGTTCACGTCTTTGACGACGTCAACCGACAAATCATTTGTTCAGTCATATTTTATACACACACACGCACATTCTTTAGAGACAGAACAATTTCCGTCCCACCGACGGTATCCCTGGCGCTACATTCACTGACTACACAGTTTGGACTACCGTAAGTACATGAGTATTTGTGCTGTCAGAGACCATGGTTCCTGACAGCTGACGAGTGTCACTCGGTTCCTCTACCTGGTGTGAAGAACTGTTAGGAACAGACATTTTGTCATTACGGTAATCCCATTCGCTCTTTTGCCGCCAAAGCTGGCGAGTCATTACCGTAATGACAGCAACTTGGCGGTGTGTGTGTGTGTGTGTGTGTGTGTGTGTGAGCTGCAGGCAGAACAGTCGCTGCTGCAAGTTTCAGCATGTCCATGTGATGACATCATCAGACCAGCTGGGAGGGAAGGGAGGGACTTTACGAGCATGACGAGTCAGAAACCCTCTGCAGAAAACACACACACACACCCGACAACATACCTTCACACGCCGTCACTCGCTGCAAGAACTTCACCGGAGTGTTCATTGTGTGTGTGTGTGTGTGTGTGTGAACATGTTCTAACAGGAAACAAGATAACAGCAGAGGAAACACCTCAAACATTTTCCACTTCTATCCTTGTATTCTTCCAAAAACATACACGCAGGCACACAAACACTTTAGACACTGTGATTGGTGCTGATGTTCCACCTCAAACTGGTCACCACACACACACACTGGGGTCGAGTGAGGTCACACACACAGGAAGAACTGACCCGAAGCTGATTATGACCCGAGTTTCCTTAGGTCACACACGCACAGACACACACACACACACACACACACACACACACACACACACACACACGGAAAAAAAGAAAGACTGAGGAGAAGAGAAGAAAAAGACAAGCAGACAATAAATGTCAGCACCTGATTGGGCGGAGTGCCGTCCAGAGTCCGCCTCATCCTCCCTCCGATTGGTCGAGGGACTGTCAGCTGATAGGAGGACAGATGCTGGGTCTGGGTCTGGGAGGCTGCAGAGAACAGCAGTCAGCTTTAGTCCACGCGTTCCCACTGAGCAGCAGAAAGCTGATCAACAGTCACTGCCGACTGATGGACACACACCTTCTCATTCCATGGTTTTTCTTTAGTTTTACCACTTCCAACATACGGACGACATCAGATATATGAAGCCAGACACAAGGAATTATGTAGCAAAGAAAAAGATTGGAAGAGAATGGTACAACATAAAAACACGTTTTGAGTTTTCTTTACTACATAATTCCATGTGTGTTCATTCATAGCTCTGATGGCATCATGAAAATAAATGCAAACAGTCTCTGTGACAGAGACTGTATGATTTTAGGAATTGTACTGATGTTTTTGTAATCTGAGTCCTGTGGATCAGGTACACCCGCTGCAGTTCACCACCACACTCAACCGCGACTGCTATCAGCGCATCACTGGTACAAAACAAGTGTTTGCAACAAAATGTGACCGTATAAACCAGATTTAACACACACACACAGACGTGTGCACGTGGTTAAACACAGCTGACGTCCTGCCAGTGTCCCAGCATTAAGCTGCTTACAGCTCAAACCTGTTTAAGCAAGGTGGTCAGCTGAGGGCGACAGGCCGCAGGGAGAACCACCTCTGTAGAACCCATCTCAGTAGCTACTGTGTGGATGTACTGGTGTACGTGGTGCACAGACTCTGGCATTGGCATCACACTCAGCTGTGTGTGTGTGTGTGTGTGTTGTGCCGTCTTTGGTCCACTAGTGCCAGTTTCAGCTGTGAGATTACTGAGTCTGATCAGAAAGTTCCCTGTTGACCCAGAAAGTCTGCGTCTCCTTACTCAGTCATAGGTTAAGTCTGTGAACTTTCACTTGTGCTGTTAAACCTCTTAACGCGAGACATGAGGTGAGGTGGGAGAATCCACTGACACAGACGCTGTGTGCCGCTGCCATGACAACAGATGGTGTCATAAACGCTCACTTTACCTATTAAGTACGTTCGATGGACGTCACACCAAACCACTCATACCAGTGTTTCCTCTAGGGGGGGTTTCAGAAGCGGGGGCAGACTCTCTGAGAGTCGTTGTGGTTTCAACTTCAGCAGATGTGTGTGTGTATGTGTGTGTGGGTGTGTGTCTAAATAGTCCCTTAATAGTCTAAATTTTATTTTTGAACACTCAAAAACTCAAAATCTTGTAAAAAATATCTCATTTGTTTCTCGTCAGCGGTGTGAGTTCATCAATGCAACATCAGCCGTGCACCTATGATATGATGTCTTTTAGTCACCGTAATGTCAATTAACAAATTGTGATTTCTCTTCTTTTTCACTAACTCATCAAAGTCTCAGAAAATACAGAGATAAAAACTGTTGAATATCGAGGGGAAACCTACTGGTCGTTGATTATCAAATGCAATGTGTTATTGTCTCTTCTGTGTTTCAATTGCTCTTTAAACCAGCAAAAAACAAAAGTAGTTAGTTGTATCACAGATACTAGTGACAATTCACCTGCACAACACACGCATGTTCATGAGTGTTCTTCTGCACTAATTAGTTAGTTGGTT
>NW_027613755.1:0-34082 GCF_965212315.1 Lampetra planeri
AAGAATGAATCATGGCGCTTTCCCTGTTGCTCAGAGCGACAGGCGTTCACTTCCTGCATATAGACACGCATACATACAGTACATGTGCTCGTGCATCCCGCCCACTGTACATTCTATACATTTTTGCCTCGAAAGAAAGAAAATCTATTTTCAGATGATAATGCTTCAGTCATACCGACAAAGAACCCAGCTGAAGTGAGGCAGTTATCATCATGTATCTGCATAAAGTAATCTCCATATTAAGTACGAGGTTTTATTCCCCAGTTTCATCCAAGGGTAATGAGTGCAGAATTGTCTCGTAACATAAAAAACCCCAAACTCATTTCATCACATTTTAAGACACACCGCCCCCCCCCCAAACAACAAGAGGTATGAAGAAACAATACTCAGGATTTCACCCTGGAAACCTCTTGTATTGTCACAGTCACATCAGTGAGCCCTGATGAACAGGATCCAAGTAGTCACAGCAAACAAAAAAATCTGGTCAGAACCCACTGAATTTTTTACCAACACTGACAAATCCATTTAAAACCTTGTACTAAACAATCAGAGCAAGCTGTTTCTGAGGCCAACTTTGTAAACAGCAATTAGGGACCCACAAAAGAGGAACTGTTTACTTCACACAGGAAGAACACAAGATTCAACCTGCAAACACATCAGTGTGACCTCAAAAACTTGTGAAGAGATGACAAGAGCCCTCGGATTAACCACTTTAACCACTGGAGTACTCGTATTGTGGTTCATTGCAGTTTATTTTATATAAGGGGCTTAAGTTGCAGAAAACTGCACAGTGCATCCTGTAGTTTGCACTGGAAGCATGAGCCTTTTTATCTCATGTTGTGATGGGACCCAATGACGAGCACATACGGGTCTTATAGATGTTTGGTGTTTTACTGTTGATTGAGGAAGGTGTGAGAGGTGAATAGACAAACCAAAAGGGTCGATCTGATGGTCATGGTGTAGGTACGCATCATGAACAGTGTTGACAATGTTACTTTGGCACCGCAATTGGTAACTAATTAAAAGTTCACCGATTTAAAATGATTTCAGTAACTTTGTTTAAGTTGTGATACAAATTTCCTTGATAATGCTTCGATGACTTTTCGAAATTTTGAATGGACCCCAGAGGTGGTCCAGAGGTGAATAAACAGACAGACAGGTGGCGCTGCAGATCATGCCTGTTTTCTTTTTTTCCAGCAGCCGTTGTTCAGATATAACTAACGTGTATAATATTGAAGTTGACACGTGAAACTATTCCCTGACATGCTACTTGTAGACGTGCAGCTCAGCTTGACAGTTTTGACAGATTTTGCACCTCAACATGCCCCCGTGTGTTTATACCGTCCTGTCATATCAATGTATGTATCAACCAGCAGTTGTTATTGTATATCTCCACAGAGCACATGTCAACTGAATCAAAGGAGAGTGCAAGATTATTCATAAATGGATATTTATTTACTTTATGGAATCAGCATTATAAGTTATTTAAATACTCGTGTCAATGTGTATCACTTGCAAGTCTGTGAAGGTTCTCAGTCATCCAGGTCATGGTATCTTGCTGGGTCGTAGGCAACTGACTTCTAGTTTACTTGAAGACGTTTCGCCGACAAGCTTCTTCAGTTCTTGACAGGACTCCCCACTAGTCAGTTCAGAACAGAAAGAGCTTCTCGGATGAGTGGCGAAACATCTTCAAGTAAACTAGAAGTCCAGTTGCCTACGATTTAACCCAGCAAGATATCACTTGCAAGCGCATCTTTATCTTTGGTTAAAGTACAAATCTATGTAAAAACACAATCATGAAATGTCTTCAGAAGCATGCAGACTGAGCAGTGGGCTCTGTGTCAGTGTGGCTGCTCCTTTGTGGCAGTATGGGTTTCAGCAGCAATACACAGCAGTGTGAACCATCAACAGGCTGTCACCAACATCAGCAGACACACCCGACAGACGTTACCAGAGCTGCATCAAAATTAACTGTCTTTCTTTTTTTTAATCAGCCAACCAACTGCTACTCCAAAACATTTCAGAAAAGGGAAGTGGAATACATCCTATTTTCAGGAGCAAGTCATCCATTCTTTTATCCCACACGCCACACTTCTCTGCATTTATACCCCTCGGTATTGCTGCGATGCATCATTAAAAGCTTTTTTTGGTCACTTTGCCGAGAAGGAGCTTTGGTGTTGACTTTTTGCAAAGTGTTCTGATCATTTTAGCTGGAGTCTCTTATCTAATTCAGTTGTCATGTACCCTTCCCACCCTGGCTCCCCACTCGTCAGCCCCTGCACCCTCCAGTTGGGAATAGAACGGCCTCAGCAAAGACCTGACAGTCAGAGTATGTCAGCTTCTGCTTTATCATCCCATTCAATGAAAATACCTTAGGCCTATTTCTTGTGTTACTATAGCAACAGTTCCCACTCATGTCTCTGAGACTGTGAGCAATGCAGAGAATGACCGGGGAACAACAATGGTTATACTTTAATCACTTTAATCACAGTTGTTAAAGGGAAATGTGCAGTTGCAAATGAGATTTGTTTGGGATTGAAACCGCCAATGTTTGTTCTTGTCCATGCCAGTAACAATTTCAAAAAGCCTTTGAGCGGCGCTATTATTTTACAGCATAACTGAGATTATTCATATTCACGAATTACATCCCCATTAAGAGGTCACACAAGGAAACACCAAAGGGAGGATTCATAGATGAATCCATCCAAGCTTGAAAACATTCAGTGCATCTGCAGAGACTTCTTCAGTTAGAGTTTGTCCTTGGCGGCATCTTAAGTTTTTTTTTTTTTTTTTGAAAGTATGTTTTCTCTGTGCGGTCGTCATACCCTCCATCCTTCTGTCGCTCCCCTCACAGTTTCTCTCTTTTCCCTCTTGCTGTTTCTCCCAGGTGTTGATGAGTGACAGAGGCGGAGGAGCCAGCGGCCAGGACAGAGACGAGCAGCATGTCCACTGTGCACTGAATGGTGTAACGCTGTAGAGTCTGAACAGGTAGGACATTTTACTTTTCAAGCTTCAAGGTTGGAATGAGGAATTTTCAAAACACTCTCACTCTATTCATGCTTTTCAGGCCTTGACCTTGCACATGCAGGCTAAGTCGTATAATATTCAATAGCATATTTTTTATCGAAAAGTTTCCTTTTATCAGCTTTGACTAGTGTGGGAAGCAAAATCTTTTGCTTTGAATTGTTGAAAGAAGAAGAATTTAATGTGTGTTATAATTGAATTTTGGACTTTGATTGTTTGAATTCCGTGTTGGATGATTGAGTAGTATGTGACAGTAGTCACATGAACTATAATGCTGCTGATGTCTAATGCTCCTCGTTCTACTTCCAGAATGGATTTTCCCAACTGTACTGAAGGGGCATATGCTACAAGCACCAGTGGTTATGACTCACTGGAGACCACTCGACTCCCTCCCAGTAAGATCCTGCTAACCATAACCCTGTCTGTCCTGGCTGTACTGACCACATTCTTCAACTGCCTGGTGATCACAGCGATCGCAGTCACCCGCAAGCTGCACCACCCGGCTAACTACCTTATCTGCTCGTTAGCGGTGACCGACCTGCTGGTGGCTGTGCTGGTCATGCCCTTCAGTATCATCTACATCCAGAAAGAGACTTGGGTAATGGGTCAGGTGGTGTGTACCATCTGGTTAAGTGTGGATATCACCTGTTGCACGTGCTCCATCCTCCACCTTGCTGCCATTGCCATTGACCGTTACAGGGCCATCACCGATGCAGTGGAGTACTCACGGAAACGCACAGGGGCCAGAGCAGGAGCGATGGTAGCTGTGGTTTGGCTCTTGTCTATCCTGATCTCACTTCCTCCCCTCCTGTGGCGATACTACACTGGTGACGCTGAGCACAAAGACCAATGCATCATCATGCACCATCACATAGCTTTTACCCTGTACTCTACCTTTGGAGCGTTTTACATCCCCTTTGCTGCTCATCCTCATCCTGTACTATAAAATCTACCGCGCTGCACAAACACTCTATATGCGTCGAGAGGCCAGCCGGGCCAGTCGTCACTCCTGCATGACCAATGGGAGCATGATTCCGTCAACCTACCCCGCTGGAGATGGAGATGTGGGGCCTCGAAGTCCCCAGCCAGTTAGCCCACCGGAAAAGTCTATCTCTGAACCTTCAACCGAGGAGCCTCCACGAGAGCGGGTGCGTGCTTCAGCAAAGGCTTTCCAGTGTAAGTCACGCCGACTTAACTCACGGAGTGAGTCACGCAGGAGTCAGTTCTACCAAGGACCACGGATCTCGGGCTCAAGGGAACGCAAAGCTGCATCCACGTTGGGGTTGATAATAGGGGCGTTTGTCATTTGTTGGCTTCCATTTTTGTCAAGGAGGTGATTGTCAACACCTGCAGTTCGTGCAGTACTTCAATGGAGATGGCAGACTTTCTGACATGGTTGGGGTACGTCAACTCACTGATCAACCCTCTCATCTACACCATCTTTAATGAAGACTTCAAAAAAGCTTTCCAAAGACTTGTAAAGTGCAGTAATTATCTCTGATAGTTACAGTTGTGCATGGACATACAATAGCTCACCCACATCACTGCAAATGTACAAATTAATGGCTGGAGTAGAGGAGATGCTGACTGAGAATGGATTCATTGCACCTGTGAGAATAATCCTCAACATGAAGGGCTTCACACTCATTTTCAGACACTCCACAAGGCACCTCAACCGCCTAATGGCACCAGATCAGAAATGAGCTTTGCAGGAAAAATCTACATTGGAATCAAAGTCCCGATATAAATAGAATAGCCTGAGCTTGCCTCAGTGTTCATTGGTGTGTGTGGCAGGACACTGTCATGTTGGTTTTTAGAAAATGGGCCATTGTTGACCTTTTCAAGGCCTCGGTTCTGATCATTACTGATCTGTCCCATTTAAAGATCTTGAAATAGCTGACCATGAGTGTCCTTCCATTGGACGACGACCCCCCGCCACCCTCCCCAACCCCACCGCCCCACCCATCCAGGCCATGCTCCTGGCTGAGATCAAATACATGTGTAAGAAAAAATATCATTTGAAGTTGTGACCATCTGCAACTAAGGAAACTTGAATCTGATTGACTGGTGCAGCTGCTGCTAACAGACTCAGTTGTGGAATATGGGTTGTTGTATCAAGCATGGCAGAAAAGTAAAAAATATAAAAATATGAACTTGCAGACATTTTCCAGATTGATTATAATGCTGGCAATGATTTGGATGAGAATGTGTTAAGTTATTCTGAGATCTGAGACAGAATAATTCTGTTCATTCTTAACAATAATACAAATTTATGTATTTATTTATGTTTTATTTACTTACTTGAATAAAAACATACTTACTTCGTAACTTAATGACATATGTACTGTATGTATTTGTGTTTTTCCACTCTGAAAGCCGGTCCCATTACACCCCCACCCACATCTCACGCCTACTTCATAGCCAGCATTAGTTTAATGAATGTGAAAGCTAGCGTTGGAGAAGTCCTCATTACATGGCTCGCTCCCACTCCCAGTACCAGGAATAGAGCTACTATGTCCTTCACTGCCTCCGAAAGGGCACGGAATGTTTTGATGGGAATGTTGTGGATGAGCCAGTATGTGAGGGTGTACTGTATATGAAAGAGATAACATATGGTAAGGTAACTTAACAGTATTTATTTCTTTCTGTGTCTTTCATTGTCTCCATAGTTACTAATAAAGAGTCTAACGTGCTTTTTTTCTCTTTTCTCTCTGAGTCAATAATAATTTTTCTGTGCATGAACAGGTCTCTGATGTACGGCATCTTCCCAAATCCAGTCCAAGTACTTCAGTCTGTTCAACCAAGCATTAACAATGTCACCCTGAACCTGTGGCGCCCCCTTGTGACTAATCATAAGTCTGGCCCTTTCAGATAATCTTTTTGTTTTCTAGCCGCCTCAACACTGATTCATAAATGATGAATGCGAATAAAGAGCTTCACTGAGCAATACATGCAAAGTAATAAAATAACACATGTTTGATTCTCAATCTTTTGCTTTTGTGTTGCATTATTGAGGTATATATGTACATGTGTAGAAGGAGAATGCCTAACTACTACATTCTGCTGTCATATTATTTCGTTGTATCAAGCATATTTTGTGATTTTAAAAAATGGTTCAAGCTAATATTCGTAAAGTATATTAACTTTATTAGCATGGGGTTGCCAGGTCACTTGTGTTTTTGTCGTTGCGGAAAGGTTGGTTGTCACCTTTCAAACCTGGCAACTCTGACTATGCGCCGGATACAGTTGCCAGTATGGCGGATAGCGAGAGTGATTTGGAAATAGACGGGCTTGAAATAGCCCTTGAGACGTTGTGTGAAAGACACTGCAGCGATGGGCTCTACCCGAAAAGCAAAGACTACTGTTCTGAGTTTTGTGAGGTAAGTTGGACTTCATTATGTTTGTTATTTTGAGCTTATGAGGGTCTGTTTATTGCTAATGCTGCTAGCATCTTAGCTAAAGTTAGCCATAGAATATCTCTATTTGTGCTGTTACGTTGCTAGGACTGTATCTTGAACTACCAGAAACACCACAGAAATGTTTGTCTACGAAAATAGGTTTAAATTGGGCTTCTAGTAAGACAACTCTGGCAATAAATTACGTTAAACGCTTCTGAGCATTTGGTAACGATTAGCTTTATTGCTAGTAAAGCAGGCTAAGCTAACAGGCGTTATGGAGTTTTACCTGACATACATGTCATTCCTACAACATCTTCAAGTAAGTATTGTCATAGTAATTAGCTGGTTGTTATTTCGCCCTCATCAGAGTAGAACCTACGACATAAGCACCCATAATAGTTAGCCACAATCTGCATCGTATTAACCTCAGATAACAAGTGCAGGTAGAACATCAGGTACACAGAAAATCCTCAGAATGAAATCAGCCTGCTGATGATTAAATAAAAGTCAGCAATTCCCATGTTTGTATGTCAATTACATTATTATTCCATTATTATTATCATCACTGATAGTTTTTATTTTGATGATTAGACAAATAAGCCTAATAGATATACTTTAATAAATTAGCAGGATGCTGCTGTTGGCATTGCTAGTTAATTGTAACATATGGAAACCTCTGCTAGAACGTGTTTCTTACCCATCTACTTTGTAAAGGAATTGTGCTGAATACTGTAGATAAAAGACATAACTAGTAAATCTTCACAGAGCTCATTTGAGGCCACATTGTTTAAGATAAAAGAACATATGAAGGATCTGGTTGTAAGGATACAGGCCTTGCTTTAACTGTAAATATTTGGAGCTGCTCAAACTGCAGAAATGGTCTGGTCAAGAATGAATCCACTCCAGTCACATATATGACAGGAAGTATGAAATCAATAGCTTTATAAATGCAAATGTGTTTCTCTGGTGGGGGGGACTCCTGACAACTTAATGAATGTTGGAGTGCTGTGTTTGGTGCTACCAGAAAATACCACCTACATAACTGTTGAGCCAGTACAAAATGTCCTGATGTAAAATGAACCCGTTCTGTGTTTGGATCAGTTTTTGTGTTCTACCTCTCTGATGTCTTGATACACAGTTGGTTGAAGAGTACACAGGGACAATGGCAGGTTCCTCTCCCTCAGCTGAAGGTGCTGCGGACAGCACTCTGCAGTTTCACTAAAGCCACTGCTGCCTTCCCCGATGACTGTCAGCACATCCAATATGTTCTCAGCAGTCTGGCCTTGTAAGTTTTCTATCACCAGGCAATGCAGTTATTTAGTTTAAGCCACATATTTCAAGGCTTGCAGTATGAAAGCTACCTATAATGTCTTTAAAGTACAAGTTAGCAGTTTCCATCCCTGATTTTGTTCCTGCAATGTAGCATATTTCCAGCAGAGTCTACATTAAATTGTATGTCAGTGTTAATATCCAGAGAACAAACAGTGTATAAAGTCAAATAGTCATGTCATGTTTATTCATAAGGATGGAGTATGGAGTTTGATTCTTTTTTTTGAAGCCACTTACCTCTCAGTAAGGTCACAGCCACATATGTCAGTTAAGTATGACTGTTGTCCACTGACATTTGCGCTGTTGTCCTCTTGTAAAAGCAGAGTAGAAGAACACATGCATATTCAGCACAGGGAGAAACAAATGCTTTCCTCATTATGTTTTTCATCACATTTTCATTTCTGTATTTCAGTTCTAAACATAAAATCAGGGGTGCCGCTGTCATAACGTGCACTTTGTCATGTTGTCTTTTACAACTACAGAGCTGATAATGGAAACTGGGGGGTTGGATGAGCTGACTTATATCAATGAACTCTTGTCTCAGTTGCTTCCTTAGGCTGACTAACGTGTTACTCATTGTCTTCCAGGAGTTTCTTTGAACTTATGCTGTTTTTCAGCAAAGAAGAATTTGAAGAAGAGCCCTTAAAAGACATATTGGATTCTTATCAGGTGACTCATATTGGTCATACTTGATGCTTTTGTATTATCAGTTTTCTTCTATAATTTATTTTTCTTACTGCCACTGCTTTGCTGCTGTGACTTTGCACGCTGTGGAACAATGAAGGATCTTATCTTTTCTTATCCTATGTTAAGCTAGGAACACAATATTGCCAAGAAAATGTGAAACCATGAACATGTTGTAATTAAAAGTAATGTCATTGTTAAATTGAAGTTATTTGCACTCGTCAGGAACCACGGCTACAAATCTAGGTTCTAGATGTTTCTCTCATCCAAATAAGTGCTGCAAAGCGTTGTGACTGGTTATCTGTCCCGTCACTCTCTGTAGGAGTGCTATACTCGGCTCCTACGACACAGGAATCTCTACCTTCAGCATGTGAAGCAGATCATCAAGGCTGGGGGTCCATGGGAAAACCCAGTGTTGAAAGGAATCCTGAAGGAGACACACATGGCTTCTAAAGAGGGTAGGAAAGGACACATGCACAGGAGTCATGAGCCGATAACATGTGTTGACTGCCTCTCCAGATGCATTGTGACTAAGTCTGTCTCCGCTGTCATTCCTTCCAACTCAGTTGAAGAATACCTGAGCTCAGAGTTGCCGGTGTTCTTGGAGCTGCGGGTTCGATATCTGCAAGCCTGTGAGAAATTACAAGAGGGCCCTGGCCCTGGCTAAAGGCTGCCTAGAAAACTGCAGCACTGGAAAGCATCTGTACTTCCATCAGGCTTATCTGACCTGCCTCTACAAGGCCTCACTGCACGAGCACCTGCACAAGGAGGTCAGAACCACGATGAGATGAATGTTCAAAGTTATCGTTAGAAGTTTAATAACCGAGGACAGTGTTTCAGTATAAGTGAAAGTGCACATGCTCTCTTCTCAGATGGCGGAGATAGACGGCCGTGATGCTGTGGAGATCATCTGTAACACTGAGAGAGTTGAAAAAGACGAGCTCCTCTTGTCTTTGTGTAAATCTTTCCTGACCCAGCAGCTGCGCAATGGAGACATGTACTACATCTGGTACGAAACAGTGTCCATCTTTTATAGTTTATTGTTCATGTTAATATGTAATGGAATGACACGTCCTCTGCTCCTTTGCAGGGATCTAGTGTTCATCTGGAGCAGGTTACATCTCCGGGCCCATCCTTTACGAGAAGGCTTCCTGGCTGAGTGCCTGCAGCTGGCTTCCTCTGCTACCAACGTCCGAGCCATCTTTCCCTTCATCAAAGTGGTCACTGCTGAGGTAATCCATCACCTAGCAAACACATTATATATTTTGCGTTACAGCCCAGTTTATGCCTCTGTGTCAAATTGACAGCATACCTACAGCGTTGGTTTCAGACTTTCACCTCTCCAGAAATGTAACTACGTGGACCCCTCCGCAGCTGTGATCGGACTGTTTGCGTCATGTGATTTTCCCAGATCTCAGAGCGGGACTTGGGGTTTTGCAGTGAAATAGAATTGACCAAAAAGTGAGCGAAAAATAAAGCTGATCTTGTTGTAGTAAACGATAGTAAAGAATAACGTGCAGAATAACGGATCTCGGAGCTGCACGTCCCTGTCTGCCAAGCAAGTACAACCATCCAAAATGCGTTTTTGACGGTAAATGATGCCGATCTGGTCGGCGTTACTGCAGTAACATCTGCTCACTTGCTGTCGTTTGAAGTAAAGAAAGAAAAACAGTGAAAGAAAAGGAAAACACGGCGGCTGGATAGAACATGTGTACATGTGAACATGTGCTCATGACAGCGTAGGACCTCAGTGCAGGGTACGACGTAGGGTCCGCGCCAGTTCAACGTGGAAGCAGAGGAATAGTTATACTGTAGGATTCTCTAAGTAACAAAGGAAAAGAGGGTCTGCAAGGTTTTTATAAAACGTGTAGTCACTTGACCTTTGCATGTTCCCATCCTCCATTGTTTCTTCTCCAGCTGGGGGGTGACGGCGTCCAGGTGAGTGTGGAGCTTTGTGCCAGGGCCCTGCAGCTGTGCGCCGTGAAAGCTGACAGCGTAACGCAGTCTCTGGTCTGCAAGACCATCGCCTTCCTCTTACCCCTGGACCTGGAGATCTGTCGAGCTGCGCCCTACTGCGCCTACTGGTGTTCTGCCAGGAGCGGAGCCTGGAGGCCTACCGCACCGTCTGCCTGCTCTACATGCATCCTGACCAGGAGCCACATCCTCACAACAGCCCTGTCCGGACCAGTGTCCGCTTCCACATTCTACAGGTCGGATGGGGTGAAGAAGGAAACCCATTTAGCTGTTTGACTTGTATCTACCATGTTTTTCTCCCCTCTACCTCTGTTTCTTAGATCCTCAAGGAACGCCTGTGTTTTGACCCTGAGTTTTGGAACCTCCTGACGCTCAGGACCCGCTGCTTGGAGTTGATAAGTGACAACGTCATGAAGGCTGCTGTCCTCAACGAGATGAAGATCGAAGAAGAAGAAGTAGAAGAAGAGATGGACAGCATTGATGAGGAGCTGTTAGCAAGTAACGGTGTGAACGGTGCACACGCTCAAAGTTTAAGTTCCTGTCAGTGCTCTGAAGCTACAGTTGAGGACCAGAATCTTCCAGAGGAACAGACCCAAGTTGTGCAGACTGAAAAGTTTGTTGTCCCAGCAGCTAAGGATCTTCTAAAGAAAAGAAGATGGGGAAGGAGGCTACGGAAGAGAAACCAGTCTGCGCTTGATGATGAGGTTGATGTCGGTGACGATCCAGAGTTCAAGTACAATCTGAAGTCCTCCACCTCTTCAGGGAAAAAAACAATGTATTCACTGAGACGCCATCACACTGTCAAGGAGAACGCTTCTTCTGCAACGCACCCGCTGAACCGCAAGAGAGAATACTTGTCAAGGTGTGTGAAGAGCCAGATTCTGACCAGGAAAGGCAGAAAGAAAAGATGGCTGCAGGGTCCTTCCCCGGCTGGAGCAAGTTCATCCAGTCAAAGAAAAGAAGCTCAAGGCCAAAGGGAAGAAACGGGGACGGAAGCCTCTACAGAAATTAGAATTCTCTTACCCGGAGAACGAAATTACCCCTCGTCGAGGAAGACACGTCCACGCCGTCACAGAATGAACTGGAACAAACCGGCGGCGCAAAGAAGGAGAACGGTCGTCGACAGGTGACCGACGTGGAGACACCTACTGGCGGGATGTGTGAACGGACCCGTCCTCCTGCTCTGGCTGTCCAAGCCGATCCCGAGCTTGACGGTCCGCCGCTGACCTTAGCCGATTGTCCCGTCGAACTCTTACATAGCTACTGTCTTAAACCCAAAGAGCCCGATGACGTCAAGCCAGAGCCCCCGGAATCAGGAGATCTGAACGGAGACACGGAGCAGCAGTGCCCCCTGGACTCAGAGGACGCCAGCGCAGAGGTCAGTTCAGCTTTTATCACCATCCAGTGCATCCACTGTTTGTTTCATGGGATCAGTTTCATCAGTTTGATCCAAATTGTCTTCAACGTGAAGCATTGACCACGGTGGTGTGTCGTCTTTCCCCCAGGTGAAAAGCAAGCAGACATGGAGGGATCGATTGCGCCGTACTCAGAAGTATTCCCACTTGACTTTGAACTGCAGCTCCTGTGACAAAAACTACAAAGGCTTGAATGTTCTGAGGCACGCGATTGCACACTTTAAGACCGGGAAACTCAAATGTATTCCTGTGTGGGAAATGTTTCAAACAGCTCAATGTTGCCAAAAAGCACGTGTTGGAGCACACGAAGGATAATGACAAGCATGGACCCAGCGACGACGAGCCCGATGGTCCAGCTACCAACGGGATCGACGGGAAAGTGGCAAATCCCGTGCCAGGAAAGTCAGACCCCCGTTTCCAATGAGGAAGCTCCTGAAGTGAAACGGGGGGGGAAAATTAAAGTGTCCAGCCTCCGGAGGGAAGATCGAATCATCCGAAACATCCGCACCCTCATCAAGAAGAGATCTGTGCGCCAGAAAAGTTGCGAAAACCCCGACGGCAACACGTGGAAGCAGCTGGACATAAAGGAGGAGCAGGTTGTCATCAAAGACGGCCTGGTGGTGGTGAAGTATCGTGAGGAGACGGGAGGGGAAGGCGACGGGAAGCCCACGGCGGAAAATGGCTACGGCGCCGACACCACGTATCACCTGTGTCCCTCGGAGTCCTGCGACCGAGTGTTCCTGAAGATCGGCAGCACGCTGATTCGCCACACGGTCAGATGTCACGTCACTGAAGAGAAGGTGCTGGAGAAGACGTACGTTTGGGCCAAGCACAAGTGCTCCCTCTGCCTCAGGTAAAACGAGATGTGATCATGTTATGTTATGTTCATGTCAACACTTTCTTCTGTGTTTTATTCATTTTCCATTTTGCTGCTGTTACATGCTGTGACCATCCAGCAGTTATATCTGTACAGTCATGTCTTGACACTCCCGTTTCGTGTTTGGTCGTGTTGGTGAGACAGAGATCTCTATCTCCAGAGACTTCACCTTCATCAAACTACAGTCCCATAACACATGTAGGAAAGTTGAGTCAGAAACAAGATTTGAAATCATTGTACTTCTGAGATAAAACCAATCAGTATTGTGATGTGTTGTTGTGTGTAGTGTTGTGGTGATGCTGTTGTGTTATACAGTCAATGGCGTTAACTGTTAGTTTGATCGGTGTGTACGCGACAAACAGGAAGTGAATTGTTTCAAGAGGGTTTCCACCACTTCAGCGATGTTCTCTGCTTGTTTCCGTCCCAATAGGCCGCTGCAGATCTTCCAGCATTACAAGGACCACATGAAGCTCCACGACACTCCTCTGGCGTACTTCTGTTACCACATCGAGTGCAACCAGCGCTTCCTGACTCAGCAGGAGCTGAAGGAGCACGTGAACACCCACCAGCCCTTCAGACCCCAGTGTCCGTTCACGGACTGCGAGAAGCTGTTCGCCAGCCTGCAGTGTCTGTACGACCACGAATGGAGGCACTACATCCCCGTACCTCAGAAGGACGAGCTGGAGCTGGGACCCAGCAGACCGGTGGAAGAAAGTTCTGAAGCTCCGTGGAAGCAAAGGGTGAAGGTGGAGGAGATCTGGCTGCAGAGTAAAAAAGTCCAAAAGGAGACTGCCAGTCCTGAACACGCTGACGTGTCGAGACTCCGAGATCTCAAGGAAGTAAGCAGAGATCCTCCTTGTGATGGAGCCGTCCCGGATGCACCGGGTGTTTCAGAGATGAGCGCCTCTCCCCATCTCGTGGATTCCTGCAGCACCGCCATGAACGGTTTTGAGAGCACGGTCGCAGCGTTCCGTGGAGAGACCTCCACCTCTCCTCCCGCCACCGCTGCACGTAAAAAGAGGTGTCAGAAGAGGCCGGTGGTGCTGGACCCCTTGAACGTCAAGGACCTCGAAGACTTGTCCACCCTGGCTGAGGGCGTCCAGCAGAGGATCGGAGAGCCGCTCATCGCCGAGCACAAAAGCTTCAAACCCGAGGATCCTTCCTACGCCACCTTTGTCAGGACCCCGTTTATCCGCCCGCCGCCCTCCACCTACCTGGATGAATCTCTGCTCTCCATGCGCAAGAGGAGGGACACGGAGGAGGCCCCTCCCCCGAAGACTCCCTCCTGGAGCAGCAGCTACGTTAAAAAGGAGCAGCAGGCGGCCAAGGAGCAGCGGGTAGAAGAAGTGAAGGTCCGACATCGATGTGACAAATGTCTGGCGTCCTTCAGCAGCGTAGAAGACCTAAAGAAACACCAAGACCTGAACACCTGCTCTTCACTCTTTGGGTTCGATTCAGACGATGAAAGTAAGTACCTCGGTCCACACGTACGTCTCTCAGCCTCTGGTTCATGGATATTTCAAAGCCCTCCCTCTTCTTTCTGTAGGTTAGTGGTGGGTGAAGACGGGTCGCGCTGCTGGATTCCTTCCACATGACACTGGAACCCACACACTGCTCTGATTTAGTGTCTGTCATTGGAACCGTTTCAAGTTTTCATCGACTAACATGATTCATGTTCGTATTCGGTTCATCAATGAGAAATGAATATGTAACTGAGTGAGAAAGTAACTAACTGTCATGTAAGTACGTCGTTTTGTTCTGTCGGTGTTGGCGCTTCCTTCACACGATTTCACAGGATGATTGTATTTCCTGTTGCCCAAAGAAAGAGAGACAGAATGACGGTCATAGTAGAGACTAGACTTTGTGTCCTGGTGTCTTTCAACGTTCCCGTGGACGGTAAAAAGTCCATATTCATTTGGGTCAAACACTGATGCTGACAAGTAAACTGAGCCGTAAATTCTATTTTGGAAATTGTGTGAAAACAAATGTGTTTCATGTGAATCAATACGACAGTTTTAATAACTGAATCCTATTCAACGTCACTGGCAGGAGTGACGGAGAGATGTATCGTGGTCTCCAATATCTGGAACGCCGGGCACACGTCTCATCGAGGGACTACTGCTTTCTGTTCTGTACCTGAACGTCTGCTGCCTCGCCACTTCTAAAAACAGTGTCTTCCAAATAAATCATGCACCATCTGAGCTTCATAGGAAGGGTGAAGCTGGCAGATCTGTGCCATCATTGCCACTAAAGGTGTGGGATCAATTGAGCTAACAGTTCTCAGCTGCTGTAGATAGATGTGGTTGTCACAGTGTTAACATCCATCACTCATTCAAGCAGTGACCAAAATGTCTGAAATCATGTAAATCTGCCTTCATACTGTCACACTTTGACTGTACAGCGTGAGTTTTTCACATTTCTGAATAGTGCCAACATCTAATCAGTGTTAGAATGTAGGTCGAGACTTACATGAATGATGAACATATTTTAATGTGTATTTCTCAGCGTGTCAAGGAAAAAAAAACTTTTTAATGTGTTTTCATGAGACTACTCTTCACTATGCTTATTTATATGTACAAATGTTGATAGATTGGATTTGTAATGTAATGATTTCCCATCTATTTTTCTTACATAAAAAATGACTAAAGCAGTTTGAATAAACAAGACTCATGTTGTTTCGTTGTTTTCAGGATTCCCACTGGTCAAGGTCATGTTTTTACCATTTATCACCCTCTGGCACATAAAAGTCCCTTAAACTGTTTTTGATCTCAGCATCAAACATGGTGAGACAATGACATTTCAAGAGCTCTGGCTCTTCTGAGTAGACGACAGAAGGTAAATGAAAAGTTTGTAGCTCCTGTTTATGAAGGTATACTGACAGTGAGGCTGCTTTTCTGTAAAGGAAGGTTTGACCTTTAAGGGGTCATGGACTCCGTCTGTTCATGTTCAACAAAGAGGCATCAGACAGGCTGAGTTTCAGTTTTATTCCAGCACAACTTTGCATATTATTGCATGTTTACTCTTCATAAACTATATTGCTTTATTAAGGAAATACGATATTTAGAATTGTTGATTTTAAAGTTTTTTGCATCATATTTTCCTGATATGCAAGGTCATTTTGTAAACTACACACCAATAGGAAATACACAACATGCTCTCTGCTTCACTGGATGGTCTGGGTTTGTCACTGCGTAGAATAAACCCAGCTGAGTGCTGGTGATGAGGTTTCATCTCCAGTCAAATTATTGCTGGTGTTTTCCTCCCAAAAAAACAAACAGTTTGGCATTGTCGAAATCCCTAAATCAGATCTAAACGGTCCGTCTTGTCCTAATGAGAGAACGTGAGGACTGAGAACAGGCGTTTGCTTTGAACATGCTTCGGTGCTGCTGATTGCATTCAAAGAGAAGTACAGAGGAGGACAGGACCGATTCTGCCAACAAGTTTGAAGTTTGAAATTAGTTCAGTGTCAAATGAGTTTCTTCTACATCATGTAGTCTAAATGATAAACAAAAAAAATAAAAATGGAAAAAGGAGTTTAGATAGAAACGAGGCAAAAACTTCATAATCAGCAGAAAAGAAATATCTGGAGACTGCGTCTGTTCCTCATAACTAAACCAGAGAGAACAGATAAGTTGCATTAAAAGGACATGCGGAGTGCATCCAAACTTCTACTAAATATCTTAGCCATTCAGAGTATTGCTATATTTCTATTTCTATATGTTCTCACAGTAGTAGAGTAGTAGCACTTTCAGTACTGGAAGACTTGGATTGGAAATGGAGGGTAAAAATGTTCATGTTCAGTATGAAGAGGAAAAGAAAAGACATGACGGTGTTCAGACACGGATCAAAGCTGTGATCAACCTGCAGCTCAGGACGTGTCCGTTCACATGCTGCTGAAATGCGTTTGTGTTTCTGTAAACAGCAAAGGTCTGTGGGAGTTTGACAGTGATAGATCGGCCTGTGGAGAGGGAGGCGGTTGTTCACGGGGGCGTGAGGCGGACTTCACAAGGACAAAAACTGATCAGCTGTGGAATACACAAATAACCCGACCTGAAAACATGGACGACCCCGAGTGGCTGACATGGAGAAAAGACAAAAGATGTACAGTTAATGTACTACTCACTACTTTCTAGGATTTACTCTTCAACAATTTGGGTCCAACAGCCGCTATCATGCTGCTGCTGCTGCTGTAGGAACGACTGCCTGTGTACAACCTGAGAAACATCATCATCATCATCATCATCCAGGCTCTGGCAAACTACTTTCAGTCATTAAAAACTGGACCGACCGTAGAGGGAAAGCAGGACTGGACGGTAAAGTGCGTACTCGCCTCTCATAGGTCAGGGAGGGCGGTGGTTGCATAAGAATGTGGACGCAGAGCTGAGTGTGTGTGTGTGTGTGTGTGTGTGTGTTGTCACAGGGTGCTGTTGGTGCTCCAGTCGTAAGGGAGGAAGCTCACTTTGGTCTTCCCAGCAGAGATCACGCCCTGCAGGCTGCTCTTCTTGGGGGAGTCGCTCATGTGCTCCAGCACCCAGTTCAGCATCTGGGAGAAAGCACCCAGAGGTGGCAGATGACAAATGTTCAGTACACACACACAGTACAAACACACAAACACACTAGTGAGTGGTCACTGTAGCACCTGCTCACTTCCTTGGTAATTACAAATATCGGAGCATGAAAATGTAATTTCTTTGTATTTGTTATTACTTTTCAATCTTTCTCTATTGCGTTCCAATGTTCTTGTGCATAAAGACAAAAACTGTGTCTCCAGAGCTTTTCGAAATAGATGACTGACTGGGAACATGTGGATGGACTTGTGAATACATGACATACATTATATGTTGCTCCAGAGGATTATTGAATGATGTATTTATTGATTTAATTCTGGCACTTTTAATCCTCCTCATTTAAAAACATATTTATGTATTTAATTTAATTTAATTTAACTTCATTAATGACACATTGGACCCTTGCATGGTGTTTGGGTGTACGGATCCATTTTCATTCTTTCCTCAAAAGACAAATATGATGAATTGTTTTTTCAGATTGTGACGCCCCCCCCCACCACCAAAAAAAAGCAGCAGGTCCACCAGACCTACAAACATTGGCTGAGTAACAACAATACGAACACCATACGAGGTTTAAAACATTATTCAAAATGTATTTATTCATTTAATTTTGGCACGTTTGGCCCTCCATACAGCACAGGAACATAGCAATACAACTTACAAATGCAGCAAAATACCTTCTCATCGGTGCCCCCGAAGTCGGCCCTGTACCACTTGAATATCTGACTGAGTCGCACTTCTTTTTTCAGCGAATCCACCACACAGGCATCATCGTTCTCCAGGAAGGCCTCGGCCGCCGTGCGGAGCTGGCTGTCGATGTCCTGAGAAGTTTGAGAAGAACAAACTGTCAGTTTTTCTTTGACCTTGAGCTTGAGGTCAGGTCACACAGTAGATGAGGAACCATTTCCCTTTAGAAGGAACTTACGTTTGGAGTGTACGTTTTGATTGGTGGGCAACCTTTGGCACCGCAGTTCAAAGCGAAGTGAATCAGGGGTTCAGCATCTGGAAGAGCCATCTGGTGGACGACGACGTGAGAGATTGACACCGTCAGAACGAATCTGTTCTACGACAGACGAGTGAAGTGTGACTCAGGGGAATGAAGCGATACTTGTAGCCGTGGGTCGGATTTGGAGAAGGGCCTTCGAAGCTGGGCGATTCCCTTCCTGTTCCCTCTCAGGACGCCATTCTCTATGTCCTGCAACGTGAACACTTCTCCTCCGATCAGGTAGCTGACGTAGTTGAAGAACTACAAGATGGAACAGACACGAATGATTTCACGTGGAGCTGATAGAAGCAGGACGCGACGGCTGCAGTAAGTCCAAAGTTTCCCTACTCGGTATCTCTGCCAGATATTGGTGGGGGCGCCCAGGCGCAGGTATCCATGGATGACCAGGGCGTTGTAGGTGTTGATGAAGAAGGCCAGCTTCTCCTCCCGAGAGAGCGACAACAGCTCCACCCTCTGGAGCTGAATGGCCAGTTCACAGTAGCGTTCAAACGCAGGGTTCACCGACATCCCCTTGTAGTCCACCGACTGCAGGAGCAACGATCAAACCCTCGTGAGGAAACGTGAACACACACACACACACACAAATACATACGTCTGTGTGTATAATGTCAATAAACATAATAATAGTCATATTTTATTCATTATATTGATTTATTAACATAATAAATTCTTAATATTAACATTTCATTAATAATATTACTTTTTTTTTTTTTTTGGACTTGTGTATACGGCTAATAAAAGAGTTCTGATGACTCTGAATCTACAAATGAGGTCAATATGTTTCGTTCTAGATTCAGATGAGAAAGCTTCTGGGTTCAGGACGTCACTATTACATCCTGGCTGATGGAAACACATGACTGACGCGACCAGGACGTACGTTCATTCAGTTTTAGATGGAGAGCATCCACATGGTTACCTATTCAAGGTCAGACCGGTAAACAGGAAACAGTAAACGTCACCTTGCCGTCATCAGACAGATGCTCGGAGAACAATTTCAGAATCATTTCTCGTAACAGCAGAGACAGCTCAGCAGCTGGAACGGAGACAGAGACAGTCACTTTCATTTGGAACGTGTCGACCATCTGCTTCACCTCCACGTGGCGGCAAATGAGCATCGTTAGGAAACACGGCCGGTGAGAAGCGGAAGCAGTCGCAGAAATCCAAGCAGAACACCGACACCACTTCCAAACACAGAGATCGGAATTATCTCTGTAGAGCAGCACATTAACTCATTAATTGGTCTCTGGAGGGGACCAACGCACTCAACACTGCCAAGGAGTATTTCTCACAAGCACAGAACAAAAAGCTTTCCACACATAAGAGGTCTGACAAAATACCAAGGACCCGATGCTGTCAGAGGGTGGTTCTGAAATAGGCTTTAATACAACTTGTTTTCACTCACTCTGGCATTTTCACTGAAAATAAGAAATACATGTTATTATACTTGTATTTTTATGGTCTTATGACACTTCTTGTGTTATACACATAATGTGTGTTGATGTTAGAATGAAAAGGGCCAATTAAAGGACTCAACTTGCCATTTGAAATAAAAATTATAGGCAGAACTTTGTCTGATCTCGTCCCAGATCACACAACTGCTCAAACTCAACCAGAAAGGGCCGTGAGCCGCTCATGAAGACGTCACACTGCAGCATGACTTTTTGATGACAACACATTTTTAGATGCACCATTAAAACCTACTTCTTTACCACCGCAAAGCTCACTGACACAAATCCGAGCAAACCCAAACGCCCCCTGTGCACCACGTCAGGACGGAGGTTACCGCTGGTTACGACGTGGAACCTACCGGCGAAGGGGCTGCAGGCTGCTGTGTGTCCTGCATTCAGGGCTGAACGAGGCTCGTCCTGCAGCAGCCTGTACAGAGCGTCTGCTCCGTCTCCAAACCCGCCAGCGTGCCGCCCACAGTCATGCACTCTGACCATGTACTTCTTCTGCAACAATCCCTGGCCACTGCTACAGGCCTGAGCCCTGGCTGGCACACACAGGGCCACAGTCAGCGCTCCACACACCTGGATCCCACTGGACTTTGTGCGAGTGGGGACACGTTTGTCATCGTCAGCATTTCTCCAGATTCGAAACACGCTGAAAGCCAGAGGGGTGTTCCACAAAGCAGCTTCATTGAAATCCATGAGAGTGAGTTGATGAAGTGATGAAAACTGATGATGTTTTTGGTAAATTGACAGAAATCAAACCGTTTTTTGTTTCAGGGGTTCAGGGGTTCCTGACTGACTGAACACATGTGACGTCTGTTGGGGACCCTGTGCTGTTTGTTTGTTGGTAAAATAACTCAAAATGTATGAACAGATTCTCAGGCAGTGTAGCGTAAACGCTGCTAACGGACCAGGGCCAGATGATTCAATGTTGGTGGTGTTCTGGAACCATCTGGATCCAGGAATCTGTTTGAAGGATTCTTCCTCATTGTCAGATAGGGACATTTTCAGCATCTGGGTCTAGAACTCGACAACAGCAGCAGTGGACTGTCTCTGTGGACCAGTGGTTAGTGGGGTCTGTCTGTTAACCCAAAGGTCGGGGGTTGGAGCCCACCAGGGACGGAGGATTGTTGACCGTTAGTGACAAAGGCATGTTTTGATGATCAATAAATGTATTATAAATCATTTCTAGTTATCATAATCACCTACGGGAGGAAATGATCTGGTGAGCTCTCTCCCAGTGCTGCTCTCTTTGTCCCTGTCATACCTGGTGAAGACACGTTGCCCTCGGGGACAGTACAAACCATAATCAATCAATGTTTGATTTCTGGGAACGGTTTCCTCATGTCAGGATCTAACTCAAGGACTGAAGCTGCTCTCTGGAACCCGGCCCTGGTGCTCCTGCTCCCTCTCTTACCCATGCCCTTCTCCTTCTGCAGCCAGTCAACCAGTCGATCTCCTGAGAAGCTCTTCTTGTATAAAGTCAGCCCCCGTCTATGACAGCCAATCACATTTGCATGTTTGAGGTCCTCTACCAGGTCGGCCAAATCATCCCTCTCGCACTGAAACTCTGGGAAGGAGTATGTGACACAGAAATACAGACACCGAGTACGATGGAACAGGTGGGTATTAAACCCAGGATGTACACAAAAACACACCGAATTCATCGAGAAAAAAATGTTAATTTGTTTAAGTGCATTAATATCATACTTCAATTTTGTTTAAGTGCATTAATATCATACTTCAATTGATAAATGTAACAAACTGAACAGTACATAATTCCTTGGCGTGCAGCTCGGACAGGTGTGTGTGTGTGTGTGTGTGAAATCTCTCTCTCTGTCTGTCTGTCTGTCTGTCTGTCTGTCTGTCAAACGCTTCCATCCCAGATTCTCCCCAGTTTTTCTGAAGGCTTCTGTCAAAGTTCCTCACCTCCATCAGGCTCGCTTTCTTCTACCTGCTTGTCCTCTGGTATGGGTGGAGCGTCTGCTGGAAGAGCCTCTTCTTGGACTAAGGTCACTAACCGCTGCAGCTCCTCAGGAGTCTACAGGGACGTAAAAAAAAAAAAGGCGTAGTACCAACAAACTCCTGTTTTTCTGTGCGTTGTCTCCTCACCAATTCCTGCAGGTCGTCATTGCCTCCAACGTGAACGCTGTTAAAAAAGATCTGAGGGACCGTGCTCCGTCCTGTCAGCTGCTTCACCCTGGCCCTGAGCTCTGGATGTCTGCCCACGTCCACGTCACACACTGGCACTCCCAGACGCCCCAGAGTGGCCTTGGCCTGCACGCAGTGAGGGCAGCCCACGATGGAGTACACAGTCACCCGGCCCAGAGCGACGCTTTCAAACTCGCCCATCTTCAGGAAGAAATCATAAAGAGGCACTTTGATGCTTATTTACAATGACATATATACAGTGTCGTAATTTTTTACACCCTTTGGCTAGAATTTTCCGTAAAGCACCTTGAATTGGCTCTGTAAAGGTGCTGTTTATATAAACTTGAACGTCACATTCACCCACATTCATACTTTCACTGAGTATGTGTATTCATCAAATCAGTCAGTTTGGACTATTGTAATGGTGTCTTTTCTGGCTGGAACAAAAGATCCATTTGACAACCACAGCTGATCCAGAATGCTGCTGGACCAAATCAATCTTAAAACGTTATTATTTACGGCAGCTTCTACTTCAGTTCAGGGTATGTTTTGATGATTTTAAAGGCAGGGGCCCAGATCAATATCCTGCACTTCACTTTAGCGTTTATCCTCCTGTTTCATCTGTTGTGATTTTATGCTGTAAGATTATATGTTTTAATTAACTTCTACTGATGCATTTTATTCTTTTTAGTTAGTGTGTTTTTACTGAACTGTTTTTTTCCTTTCTTTCCTTTGATGTTTTTCATGTCTTTAACGTCATCTTTAAAGCACTTTGAATTGCCTAATGTATAAATTGTGCTATACAAAAACAAAAACAAGAAAAGAAAAAGAAAAATTGCCTTCCCTTACCTTTTATTAAATGTCAGTGGTTGTTTTTTACAGTTTTGTCAATGTCAACAGACCCTGGATGTGGCTGACTTGAAGTGTTTGGCTCCTCTTGCATTTCCTTTATGTTGAAAGTGTGATGTTAATGTCAGCTATGGCAGTAAGTGATGTTGTGTCATGTTGAACACTGTTTACAGTTCCTCATTCATCAGGAAGTGTTTGAGAATAATTCAGGTATTAAATACTTGACATGGGTCAAGGTTTTTGAGTTTCCAATTCTTCATATACTCAAAAAACTACATTAATAACAACAGCTTTTATTCTACCACATTCAGGTAAATACTTTTAACAAACTAAATTACGTGATATATATAAGTATTATTTCATAATCAAATTTGAAGGGGTTAGCGTTTCTGGAGCGTCAACAACAAAAACTTATATTAAACTCCCTGATATCTAAACGTCTACACAAGATCAAACTGACGACGGTCATTATTTCGTGTCATGCCTGTAACAAGATAGTTGGTGCGTCAACAGAGTTCCAGCTAAGCTAATTTAAGACATCTCAGCTGGGATTAACATGAATGTTTTAGCAAATGATAACGACGATACGTTACCTTTCAGCGGCTGTCCGTCGGTTGATTCGAAATCACACGAAATTAAATTACACACCTGACCTTCGTAGTCCTGATATTTAAAGCATCCCTAATGTGTTGCGTTTAACGGTTCAAAGGTCCCATGTTTGCTGGTAAACTCGGCGCACTGAGTAATAAATCCTAACGCTGCAGAGGTGCAGCGGTAAGCTAGCTATGGTAGCTGTCATGTTTTGATGCGTTTAAGAGCACCTCGGAAACTTGACAACGAAAAAAAAAGCAGCAACACAAACGAACACAATTACCAGTTCCTGAAAAATTATTAAAAAGATATAAAAATGCACTTTTGTATACGTGAATAAATCACATCCCCTTACCACATGATTCGAAATTGCCTATATTGTGAAATTATTATGAATCCGGAAGGTTTGAGGTTTTGAATGCAGCAGCCCTGTTCCGTCTGCTTTTAAGTTTATTAAGATATGGTTAAATATGTTGCATTATATATATTATTTATTATTATTATATTGCAATATAACATAGGTAAAGTTGCCAATATCATAGTAAGTATTGGTGTGACCGCTGGACTTCATTATAAGCAAAATCGAACAAACGGGAAATTGTATTCTATTATACACATATGCACTTGAACGTCTCATGTTTCATAGCAGGCATGGATATGCGCGGAACGATACTTGTGGAACTTATTTCCAGACGGACTCTGTTCCGTGGAGGACACAAATGGAGGATAGCGATGGATATGTCTGGGCTGTCAGAAACAGAGCGCGTTGGATGCGCGAATATACTTAAGCTAATGTCAAAGTCCGACATACTTTCACTTAGTGACACGGTAACGAATAAGATGATCGTCGTGGAGAATCTTTCAGGTATGTTTTTCAAGTTTTTACGACATAGAGCGCAGGTCAAGGCACGGATAAGATAACATCCTTCCACTTTCTCTTTTACTAATGTCGAAGTGTCTGTTTGTGTATTTTTACACAAAACGAAACACGAAAACACGAAACACGAACACGAAAGCCCAGTCCTGTAAATATGCCGCATTTTGTCCGTCGATTGTGGATTTAGGATGGATTTTCTAACTTCTAACTAAAAAGTGCCAAAATAAGCTAGCTGTTGCTACACTCTTTTCTGAGTCGTTCATCGGGACTACTGATTCTAAGCATCAAATAAAGTAAATCGGTTCTTAACCTATGTCACTTCTACCTCTCTAATGTACTTTAAATGCTGTTTTTTTTTATTAATGATATTTATTACTTGTACCACAGAGGCTACAGAGACAATCCTCTCTTTCACTAAGAATGCAGAGGAACTCCTGAGAAGGAAAAAGGTTCATCGTGACGTCATATTTCGGTACCTTGTCAAAGAGGGGATCGCGATGCGCCAAACAGTGAGAAACACCAACTGGCAAAAAGGACACTGGAGCTGTGGTCATCCAGGAAGGTACGAACAGGTCAAGTTGTCCACTTGTTTACATTACATTATTATTAAGCAAAGTGTTTTGTGAAATTGTTTCCTCTAAGGCGGTGGCTGATGAACATCCCCGAGAAGAGACGGATCACACCAAACAGACACGGCACACAGACACAGCATCTGATTCCACAGACACGAAGGCTGAAATGAGCTTTGACCCGCTGGTCCTCGGACAGCAGTTCTGTCAGTGGTTTTTCCATCTCCTGAACAGTCAGAATCCATCGTTTGCCCAAGAACCTCAGGACTGGGGGACCACAGCACTTCTGGCCAGATGTGAAACTTCACCTCCTTTCCAGGTGATAATCTCATGAGCAATGAGTGGTGCCTGCAGACCTGTGGTTCCTTTTGGAAAAGGATGTTAAATAGAGCTGCTCCAGCATTGTATGTGTTCAACTTGTAGCTGAAGTTCAGTTATGTCTATTGCATATTTGAACGTAACACAATTGAGTCTTTTTCTTCTTTTTCTCTCTCTGGCTGTGATTTATGTCACGATGCGTCAGTTTCTCATCTTCCTTAGTTCTGTGCTCAACAAAGCCAAAACACATTAAATCAATGTTCAGAGTCAAATACCTCATTACTTTCTCTCACGACATCAGTCCTTTAAGTTTCCTTCTGTACAGACACAATGAGCCTCTATGAACAGGAACATTTGAAGCCTGCACACCAGCAAGATGTTTTCATATCTGAAACATGGCTGAGGGGTGATGCATAGGCAGGAGTCATTTATATAAACGTACTGAGAGAAGTCCAGAGTCGCTGTAGCTGTCCAGACCTTGAACTTGACATGTGTAATTATGACGGAATCCTGTTTTTCAGAGCTGCCGGTGAACAGTCGGAGGAGTTCCTGGGTGCTCAGCTGGTTAGTCTTCGTCTCCTGGCTTTAACCAGGGAAGAACGTCTCCTTCTCAGCCCCAACCTGGAGCCCCATGGGCTCAAGGCGCTGGCATCCCCCCACGGCCTGGTGCTGGTGGCTGTGGCCGGGACCATCCACAGAGATGCAGCTTGTCTGGGCGTCTACGAGCAGGTATTTGGCCTCATCCGCTCCCCGCTGGACAATAACAGCTGGAAGATCAAGTTCGTCAACCTGAAGATCAGAGGGCAGGATGCTCTGGGCGGGGCGCCGATGGCAGCACCCACACTGAGTTTCAACTCCAACGAACTCCAGCTGCTCTGCAGCTGATGAAAGTTTTGTTTTTTTTTAACGTTGTGTGCCTTGGCGAGGTTTGACCGAGAATCGTCGATCGGTCAACCGGAACAACAAAAACCAAAAACATTTCCACTGGCAGATGAGTAGACGTGCATCGCAGTAGTCTTCAACGGGGGGTGTCGGGGATATGTAAGCAGGCGGATTCTTCTGATTATCAAAGTACTTTCATTCATTCATCTTGATTGGAATTTAAAGAGTTTTTCACTGGAAAGCATGTTTAGCTCCATAAGTCTTATGTGACAATACAAGGTCAATAACAATTGATTTGGAACACAATCTTCTTCCATTAGAGGAGTAACAAGAAATATTCTGTTAGAATATTGTGACATTTTTTAATTTCCCCATTTGAGATATTTCTCAGTTGGAGTGATCTGTGACATTCTGACCAAGTAGCTCAGGTGTGTTTTTTTTTTTTTGGTCAAAATGAACAGTCGAGACAGAGGGAGAGCGACTTGTTGAAGAAAGCAGGTTACTAAGTTTGGATGTTCAAAACTCACGTAAACTGACAAACCATTTCATTTTTCGTTAACGTTTCATTTTATCAGTAACCCTGAAACAAGAAACATTCTTCAGGTTTAACACACTCAACCTGCTTTGGTCACAAGTCAAACTCTACATAAGCAGATGGTGGGTTTGAAGGCTGCGGGGGGAAATTCAAGTCACAAAGACTTGAATTTGTTTTAACGGGTTCAAGCTATTTCACACATGAACCTTTTTTTTTTCTTTTGCAGATGTCTTTTTTATATGCTTCAGATGGACATGTCAATTCGTGAAACTGTCTGTGACATCTGTGGTTTAATTTGCGTGACTCCCCCCCCCTCACACCCGGGCAGAGGTCAAGGATGTGCCGAGTGGAGACATCTCGACTGTCTGACCGGGGATTGTTTGAAACGCCAGTTGCCGGGCAGATCTGTCAGTGGCTCGCAAACTGTTTGTAAAGATTATGTCTGGTGCGGTCTCCTCAAGACACATTTGTCTGAGTGCTCAGACATCTGATATAAAAAATAAACACGTCCGCTGGCTGTGGTCCGGAAGGAAAATGATCATGGCGTCGACCTTGACAGTCAGATATTTGGTTTTAATACTGTCGTATTGACAAGCAGATGTGTTGTTCCAGACGAGGCCGAGCTGGAGCCAACAGCAGGTTTTTCTCTCTTCCTCAGTCACGTCTGCTGTTACTGACAAATAGGAGGAGGAATCTGGAGGTGGGTGTGTGGGGGGGGGGCATCACGTCTCTCCATTATTAACACACAACGTCAAGTTAGAATAAACAAGTGGAGGAGCAGCTGCTGGCCGGCCCATCAGCTTCAAAAATAACTTTTCCATCCTCCGCCGCGGGCCACCTCTCAGCAGCCGAGGACCGTTCTCACAATAACTGGGAAAATTGAAAAGTCATTAATGAAGAGTTTTCCAGTGAATTCTCTGTCATTCCAGTCGGGGCACGTCGCTTTCGGTGGGGGCACAGCGTGTGCTCGGACGACTCTGTGGCTTCGGTGGGAAATGTTACATGTGGGAAATTATTCTTGGCGAACCTCTTCAAAGGGCCCTGGAATAGCTAATATCTCTGACTGGATGGGTCGGAGCCGCTGGGTCCTGAGTGCTTTACTGGGCCATAGCTGTGGTGAGTGGAAACCGCTGCAGCCATTGATCTCGGCCTGTTCACCTCTCGCTAAGAATAATAACAAGCTGCGTGCCTTCTGTCTTTATGGCACTTGGCCTCGCTGCGTTTTAATAAGTGGTTTTGGCCACGGGTGCCACTCTGACGTGTACGCGTTCAGAAATACGGCTGCAGTGGCATCTGGTGATGGTTTTTGACTTTTGCGAGTTTTATTCCCCCGTCTCTAATAGGAAAGTGTGTTTCTCATAAATAAACATTCTTCAAGGGATCTTTGAAAGTCACTGGTGGCGACAGCTGCTTTAATTCCATTCCGACCGATTGGATGTTAGTTTTCTCAGAGAAACGGCCTAAACAACCCAATTAGAATAAATCATTCCTGCCGAATCCACATTCACTGGTACATTGATGGATTTACACATTCATTAATGCCAATGTGTATTTTTCAAACGCATACTGCAGGCGGTCTTTAAGAGGGTTCCAGGGACACATTCTATGTGTGGTAGTAGTATTATATGTGTAGACGTAGATCTGTTGACGTCTCTTTGAAAGGAAGCGCTTGAATTCTTACTGGTTTAACAGAAACGATGTTCCAAAAGGATGACGACTAAGTTCAACGTTGTTAATCCATCGTCTAATCTGGGTCCCTGGGATGAAACCCAATTTAAAGGTTTATTTCACTCAGAGCTAAGTGGGAATTCAATGTAGCTTGACCCCATGGCAGCAAGAGGCCAGAAGAGGGCAGACAAGCTACAGCAGAGAGAAGAGAGGGGAGAACAAAACATAACAGAGTCCCTCTGACGCTGTTCTGTGAGCAAACTCATCAATTCCTGAGAGCGAGCTGATGTTACCGAGCAATTTCGAAGCGGCCACAGCCGCGGGGACAACTGTAAATTTCTCAGATCAGAACTGTCCCTTCATTAAAGTAATGGGCTTCGAAGAGAGAGACAGGTTAAACTGTTGCTTTCATGGGCTCAAGAGCACACGTTGCCAACGTTATTGAGAGTGAGTAATTTATCGGTGCACCGTGACGGCGTCAGCGACAGCGTTAACGCCAAACTCGCACAGTAAAGCCGAGGATTTACGGCGTCTGTGTGAATCAATCAGTGGGCGATGATATTTCCCCTGATGACCAAAGCGTTTTAGAGGAGAATTCAATCAAAGCTTGGCGTTTTGTTGGACGCTGTGTTTCATAAACTGGTACATGTAAAAACTGCACAGAAACAATCTCATAAGGAGGAAAGAATGAGGTCAAAAGCTTTTGGCACCGGCGTTAAAGCCACAATCATCTAACCTTGTACTTTATCTTTTCCTGAGAAGGGTTATATTTCACTCTGTCCGGGTCGTGGAGCTGAAACAGACCGTTTTTTTTTTTTTTTTTTCAAGGTTATGTGATTCTGCACCTCCACATAAACTTAATCATTTTATTTATTTTAAGCTTTTGGGCCCCACATCTATTTTGTAAGAAGACAAGAATTACTTCATGTCTGCTCACCAAGTGTTGACCTCGACTGAAGATACAAAGATAAGAAATTACATTTACACTGAAAGGAGCAGCGGGAACGTCATGCTTGGTCGACTGTTTGACTTCACGTGACCTTTCTGCTTCTTCAGGGAGTGGGTTTCATTTGTTAAATGGCATCTCTCTTCATTACATCCCCGGACGTCTGAGCCGACATGCTCGTCCGAGTCCACGGTTCATGCCGGAGTTTCCTTACACGCGCATCATCATCTCTCATAAACAGTGGAAATGCGAGGCCACCAGGGGATCAAACGCCATCCGAGACCACTAGTGAGGCCGGACTGAAAAGATCCTGGGTGGCGACGCTGTCGCTTAGTGTCAGTTCGAGAAAACAACACACGAAACCGATTCTGGAGGCAGCTGGGTGCAATTTGTGTAAGCAAATGTGTGTGCTGGAAAGAAATGCCAAGGATGTTTCTTTCCCCTGAACAGCACGGAGGGAACACAGGAAGGAAGTCAGTTGTCCCTCACAATAAGATGTACTCGAGCTGAGCCTGCTCACAATGTCCTCCCCCATCTCTCTCTCTCTCTCTTCGTCTCTTTGTGTTCCTCTGTCTCTCTCTCCTTGACACACACACACACACACACACACACACACACAGTGGCTCCACTGTGCAGCTTTGCATTGAGTCCCTTTCGTATGCGGCGCAGCGGCTCTGGTGAGGGCCTTCCCTTGGCTCTACGACTAAACAGAGACGATGGCGTTATCTGAACGCTGCCAGGAGGTTGTCAGCTCGCGTCGAGGCCGGGCTGAGCGAGTGGCCGTTTGGAGGGGGCCTGTCCATGCCAGGCTCCCAGCGCCTTTCCTCCGTGGACATCTGTTGCGTGTGGAAAAGCTGAAGAGTTTGTCTGTGGTTGCATCTTAATCTCCCATCGCTTCTCGCTCCAGCGTTGCCTGGCCGAGCGAACCAACAGCTCAGCTCGCCTCGGTTGTATTAATTGCCCTTGCCTGGCTTGCTGTTTGCTTCTGATTACAATAATTAATTTCAATCCCCAGGACGGAGCCAGACACACACACACACTTATTATCAGCGCATACATACACCTCATAGCATCAATGTGTGTTTGTAGTATTTATCAACTCGTGCCTCAGCTTGTTCATCGCTCATTTTGAACATCCTTCAAATCGGGTGTGAGGTCAAAGGTCAGCTATACATGTGTGAGACATACTGTCCATCTGCTGACGATCAAAAGTTCACGTGACGATAAATGACAGATGAGTACATGGAATAACATCCTAAGTATCTCTGACCACCCCCACCCCACCCCCACCCCAAGGACCCCAGCAGGTGAGGCACATCTGGTAAAACCCCCACATCTGGGCAGACAGGGGTCAGCCTGGTCATTATGGCACCGCTGTGGACCAGCTCGGGAAAATCAATGTCAAAACACGTCATTACCTCCCAGCTCATATGCAAACACTCTCCGCAAAGCCAAAGTAGCACTATCAGCTGAGCTGTCGGTTTCATTTGCATTTCACATTAAATCCGTGAACTCACATTCGACTGGATGCTGAATAGAATAAAGGCCCGTGTGCAGGTGTGCCTGTAGGAAGGGAAACGGACGTCCACTGAGTCTAATTATCGTCCGCAGAGCGATCATTAGCTTTTAGTTTGTGGTTGCTACTCCTCGCCAGCAGCCACTTACACTCACTATCTAAGCCTCCCTGGGGAGTGCTGAAATCCTCCAATAACACCAATCTGTGTGGCCTCTTACCTTCTGTCACCCGATCGCCCCAGAACCTGGGATTTTTCTGGGCTTCTGGACTGACTCATCACACAGCTGTACCTTAAAGGGCCTCAGGGGGGCGTCAACCTGAGGGTCACGACTCTGGTTTGTGATTTGATGGCCAGGCACAAATAAAAAGCCCTGGAGCTTGACAACTTCCTCGCCCACGTAACCCAATTAGCGAACCAGTTCTCTGCTGATGAAAATGAAAACATTCCGGAGTCAAATTCCCCAGACGGCCGTATTCGTTTATTAAATCCATTTCTTGTTTCACCCACTTCCTGAGATCTTCTAGGGCTGAATTTAATGGTGCACTCAGGTGTGACTCAACAACTCAATGCCACACCAGTGGGTCGCAAATACACCGTACTCCTGGCTGTGCTAAATTCTGCAGACTAGCCTCACGTCCTTATACGAGCTGCTGTTTCTTTTTTTAAAGGACACGCAGATAATGAGCACAGATTGCCTCGGCGCTGTGGGTGCTAAAAGCCTGTGTGATTCAGGGGGCAGTGTAAGCAGTGGGGGTACAGATGCTGGAGGGTGAAGACAAAGACAAGGGGAAGAATCAGAGCTATAGAGGTCGTATTGATTGATAAAGTGCCCTGTGGATCGTGCTGTGGATTGCCCCCCCCCCCCCACACTGTGTGTATGTTGTGTGATACCAGACTGCTGCCCCGAAGGCCCAGAAAACAGCCTGGCAGACGGGGTGAAATCAATGACTGTCTCACACAGGGTTCTTCCCCCAGCCACCCAAAGGGGCTCTCTCAGTACGTCTCCTTGCATCTACCTCCGCTGAAAAAGGCATCGTTTGTTAAGGACACTTGAGTTCAACAAGAGCAGTAACCGATGGCCAAATAAAGATTTCTGTCAGAAGTAAAAGCGTTTCGGCAAATAAAGCAGCCTAGTAAATGAAAATACCAGGAATTCCTGCCTGTAAAAGACAAGGAAGATGAGAAATACGTGGAAGCATTTGCCTATTGAGACCAAGACCCTTGTGGCCTTTTCTCCTTTGAGGGCTTCTGCCAGAGCTAGATAGGCCTCCTCGATGCTGACAGCCAAATGTCTCATCCATCCTCGTCCAAGAGGCTCGCGGGCGTCATCAGCCCCATCTAGATTCCTCCCTAAAGCAAAAATCTCTTTTCCCAAGCCCGGCAGAGCATTGGAGCTCGGAGTGTCCCGGTGGAGCCTCTGTCAATATGTCATCATCGTCATAGCTGCCAGTTGGCAGCGCAGTAAGCTGCCACTGCAGATGTGTCAGCAAAACATTATTATTTCTTTCCACTGAATGCTGCAGGCCACTGTTTTTTTTCTGTGAGTTCGTAGTAACTCTACCAGCCCGTGAGGCTCCTCCCGTTCCTGTGACGGAGTACTTATGATAACCAACTGACACACGGTGTGGAATTTGTCTTGTTTAGTCTTTTCTAACTGATCTTTTTATCTATTTCTTTTTTATTTTTTTTTAATTGAATGCTTGTAAAAAAAAGAAAAAAAAACAGGTCTTCTTTTAACATTACACTGTAACTGCTGGAAGGTACCTGGAGTCTGCGCACTGTGGCTTTGGAGAAAGTGACGACCGATACGGACAAGAGAGCAGCAGAGAAGGATGCTCAGTACTTTGTAGCTTGGGGCTTATTTAGCGTGTCAAGGACAAGGACGGCTGAACAAGTCGACGTATGTTGTCTCGACCTTCCCCAGACTGAAACGCAGCGTACAGTTAAATCAGACAAGATGAGTTTGAGATTTCATTTCAGGAACAGACTCAGCAGAAATGTCTGGCTGTTGGATTTTAAACTATTGGCTCTACGTCTCATGGGATCTTACTCCGTCAGGCTTTTTTCTTGCTTTGGGCCAAATATGAAGCTTAAATTGCTCTTTGAATAACGTGCAGTGTGTCCTGTGTGACGCTGACCTTTGCAGTGTTTGTATCATTGGTTAATACTCTCCTCCGCTTAACAATTGCTTAAATTCACTTTGGGACTTTTGCATATGCATGAAACAGGTTGAGGGAGGAACCCTCCGTGATGAGACTGCAAAGTGACAGCTGATGTGTGACCTTTGACCGGGGAATGTTTTTCATAGCTGGGTCATCCATCTTCATTTTCTCCCGGAGGTAAGTGTACAGTACGGCATGAATCCAAACAGCTCGAGGTGTTTGGATAGCTCACTCTGCCGAACGGAACCCACCCAGGCTGTCTGAAATGACACCCATCTGTCAAACGTTGTTTCATTAAGGGATCAGGTTACGTCATGTTATCACTTTCTCTAATTGGACTTCATATTATTCAGCTATGTAAAACATGGAGGTTTTCGACAAATGGAAATCTGCAGAAACCACAGAAAACAACAGGACCAGGGGAAAGAGAATAGAATCTTGTGACTAACTTACTTTTATTATTCCATATTAGACTGTGACACATTTCCCAGCATCTATCCAGCAACAAAGTTTTATTGGAAGTGTGTGTGTGTGTGTGTGTGTGTGTGTGTGTGTGTGTGTACAATTCCAGGAATTTTAATAGTGTCCATTAAAGATAATTCTTTTCAGTATGTTTTGTCCTCTTTACAGTTTCAGGTCTGTCACAAGGACAAACGCTTCAACGGGACAAAAAACGACAAAAAGTCCTTTTATGAAAAGAAAAACAAGTATAAAATAAAATCCACTGTGGGAAATACTGGAACTGTAAAACACAAATCATACACATATGTGGCGCGGTAATGCTTCCACAGGAAAACACACAAATAAGACATGGAGCATGCAAAATAATCTCCTGTGATGTAAAGAAACAGAGTTTGTAGAGAAGATGAATCCAACAAAAAGGAGATATTTGTTGTGGCCAGATGAACAGACATAATCAGGGGGAAGCAGGTGAGGCACTGTCTCACCTGTCATCATGACAAAAAAAAGAAAAAAGAAAGTGCACATGAGTAAATATTAATATTTTAAACGTGCATTTGCAGTATGACTACACATTTCTGACATTTTATTGAGTAAAAATTGCCATATTTGAGTTTTCAAATCAAATCCAGGGCAGAAAACCCCGGGTGGGGCAGGGGCGAACTGTGCCTCACGTCTGACTCCATGATCCGATAGAAACTGGGCTGCATGCCGCGTGCCCGTCTCCGTTCATCAGCATATCGCCAGTATGAACTTTACAGAAATATTCGTTATTCACCATGACTTTCTGCAGTCTGTGTAATGTCTTTTATGTATGTGTGAGAGTACTATT
>NW_027613756.1:0-34040 GCF_965212315.1 Lampetra planeri
CATGAGCCCGGTCATAAACGTTCATCTAGATGTCATTGGGGTTGACAAATGACAGCTACTGAACATCTTGTCTGTGCTTTCACTGCAGATATACAGTGTGTCTCATGTTGTACATAACATGACTTGTTGAGATGTAGTTATGCATACGGTGCACGCCCCATCTACCCAGGACAGTGAAGCACATTGGACAAAGCAGCCATCTTGATTCCAATTGATTGTTTTTAAAAAAGAAAAAAGCAAAAGAATATGAACTTCTTCAATAGTATTCCTTCTTTACTGAAGGGTTGTGAAATATATTCCAAAGAAATTACTCCCATTAATGTAGGTGCTAGCAAGAGTCAACCGTGATAGGGAGGAAGAGAGGGGCAATGGGACTGTTTCTCTTGTTTACTGCAGGCTTGTGAGAACAACAGGACATGAGTCAAGGAGATGACATAGCTGTGACCAAACACTCACATTCGATGTTGGGTTCACGTGTGTGTGTGTGTGTGTGTGTGCTGTAACCCCATCCAACTGAGCTGTCTTAAAGTGTAAAAAAACTGTAAAAACTGATTAAATGATCTGTTTTCAGATCATTTCATTTTCATTGGATTTTGTTGCAGTTCTCTGCTCTCAGAGTGCCTGTCTGTCAATAGGCTTACGTAATGGCGACCACAGAACCTCCATGCCTCCAAAACAGCTCTGTAAAATGCATGAACCCTAGTGATTTTCTAAAGAAGAGTGCAGTATACTCTGCTGATTATCATAAGTATGTTTCTTCAAAATCACAGCAGGGACCAATGACATGTTTGTTTCACTTTTTAGTTTCTCAGATATATCGAATTACTGAAAACGTTACAATTCTTTTTTTTGGAACTTTGGAATTAATCTTCTCTTGTTTCACTGCATCTATTTTCTAGCAGTAGCAGGGGTGTGTAGTGTCCCAAGTCCTTATTCTGCCACCGACAGCTCAGAGATTTGTCACCATCCACAGGTTGCCGTCTCTGCTTCTTACCGCCCAAGTGTGACATTCCAAAATCAGCCCTCAGCTTAATTTTAGCTTCACAAGTCAGCTTCTTCCAGCCGTGACAATCCTCCCGGGCTCGGGTCGCTCCTTCAACGTGTGCACGTCGAACGGGATCAAGCTTTTTTGGCTTGCTAAATGTGCAGTAAGGTCACATTAACACAAGGACAAAGGTCGCCCAGCCAGCCCAGCCAGCTATTATCTCTTATGTTTGCCACTCAATCAGCCAGTGACACACTCACACCAATTTCAGGCACCAATACTTTACACTTCACCGGCAAAAGTTGTTTCCAAACATTCCCAAATCCTCAGTGACAAATTAACGACACAGCGATGGGCACCCATTGGATGGCTTAACCCCGCCACTTAGCATACTGATGGCTTCATTTGACTGACACTTTCTTCGGTTCTCTGAGCTGCCGCCTCCCACCAAGTGACTGTAAGTCTGAAAACGTCTTGACTTTGTAAAACAAGAGAGTTGACTTTCATGTCAGGGGAATCATTTACTTAACTATGTTCCCCAAGCCCCTGCACACTCCCACATAAGAAGCAGTGGCTTTAGGACGTATCGTCCCCCAATAAGAGGCACCCCAGCGGGGGAGTACAAAGTGGATCACCCCGGCATACCTGCGAAATCCAACTCACACAGGCACACACAGTGACAGACAGCAAAGCAGCATCACACCTACCGTCACAGAAGCGCAGTGCTGAAGCCCCTCAGCAAAGCAAAGCCTGTAGTTAGAAAGCAGAACAAGTTCTCTCTCTCTCTCTCTCTCTCTCTGTGGAGCTGCTATGCTGAGACAGACATCCTCACAGCAGTCTTTGAGGGGTCAGCAATTTATTATTTTGGTTGCATGAAACGGGAAGGGGGTCGGCAGGAGGAAGGAGGAATGGAGAGAGGCGTGGGGCAGGAACTGTTACGCCTGTCAGTAATTTAATTAAAATGAGTGAAGTCAGACCAGAGAAGGGCTGACATCTAGTGGTTTGTTCTGCTTTGAGACTGTGTTGTTTCTTTCTTGTGTAACTGGAGATTTTAACTGGAGTGGGGGTGACAAGAATGCTCGTACATTAACAGGTGCAAAAAAAAGTATGGTTGGTGATGTGAGTCACCACAGCTGATGTTGACGTATGGAACGCACTATGGTGTCACTGTCATTTTTTTTTTTTTTGTGCTCAACATGTCCCTTCAAAGGCTCCATAGGAACAAAAATCTTCAGTGGTACAAAGAGGTATCAGAGATATGACAGCTAGATGCTATATGCTGCAAACCTTTACGAGACTTCCTGGTCAAATGAAATCGTTTGCATCTTTAAATGCTGCTAGATACAACTATTATCCACCTTTCAGAAGAACATTCATTCCTTGTAAATGTGTTGCAGAGCAGTCTTTTTTTTTACTATTTCTTCCACGTTGACCATTTATTTTCATTTTTATTTTTTTTTTATTATTTGCTATCTATTCATATTTGTGATACATCCAACTAAAAATAGTACATTTACTCTCTTTAACATGTTTAAAGCTCCTTTGTCATTCTATTAAATCGGAGGCAGAGTTTCATTTAAGATGTTTCATTTCTTTATTTCCCATCAATTCAACACACTGTAAACTTGTTTTGTGCTGTAGGTGATTTTTAACGCCAGCAGGTGGCAGCGTTTACACAAAAATAAATACTTGGTTCTTATGAAATCATTGCAATGAAGCAGGCAACTCTGTGTTCTGACTGTACAAAGCCTTCTGGTGTTTAATGTTTGGCTGAAAAATGACATGGGGGGTGGGGGGGTTGTCAGTAATGAGCTCATCATTGAAGAAATGAATCTGTTGTTAAAGTTGTACTTTGATGGGACTTCAGTGTCAGCAAAGTGTCATGTAATAGTGACCACAAAAAGATTTTCTGTCTGTCTTCTTGTACATTTCCTTGTCCCTTTATTCTCATATACAAAAATGTCACTAAACAAATTGTTTCACTGTGTTTCACAACTAATCGTTTCCAACCTATATGCATAAAGTTATGACTACGTGGTGTCTCTGTCCTTTCCTTGAGATGTGACTAAGGTGTGAGTCAACTACCGGCCACTCAGTAGAGAGACTGTTGCAATGCACAGATCATAGAAACTATAATAGATATGTATTATTATATTAGTATTATTATTGTTGTTGTTATTATACAGTATATTAAGAGCATGGTGCCATGTCAGTAGACAATAAATCAAATATTTATTCTGCCCCATCTTCTAACTTGAGGTGGTTGGGGTGCATGACCTATATTGTAACCAGGCACCAAGGGGAAATAGAAGAGTACAGTCACATTGCGATTTTCTGGACAACCTGAGATAGGGGTGTTTCTGCAACACAGGCACTTGAAGATCACATATTGACACAGACTTGTGTTGCTTCTCAACATACGAATTCTGTTCACCAACAAAGCAAATAAAGGGGAAGTGCCTGTAAAAAAAAAAAGTGTCTTCCTTCTTTTGTTTTGGAAGTCAAAATGCCAGCCGTTTTTTGAATTACATGCTTTGCATACTACCCATTGCAGAGACCCAACCTGACTGCATTCTGTTGCTGGAACAGATACCAAGAACAACAACAAACACAGGTGTGTGCATGAAAAGTCACCAATTGTTCCTGGCAGTGGACATATAACCCGCATAATGTGATCCGGGTGTGAACTGAAAACCAGCTCAGTTCTCACGCTGCTGCTTTTCTACCTTTTTAACAAATCTGGCCAGGTTTCTTGGGTTTTTTTGCAGGTATGTGCATTCCCTTGGTCTGCCTGTATAACCTGCAGCCACTGGTGTTTCCCTGAAGAACTAGTTCACTTAAATCACAATGAGACAAAGGGATGAGTTTCACATTACAGTCAAAGAAAAACTTGATTGAAATCCCTGTTTCTTCACGTTATAAACCTTCACATTTATTCGCACTTAGTGATGTTCATGTGCTGCTGCCTTTCTTGGCCAGGTTCATCCTTGTGAAAGAGGTCTTGATTTCAATGGGTCTTTTTTATCTGGTTGGATAAAGATTAAATACAAAAAATAAAGTATGCAGGTAGCTTGTGCATGCTGACCTTTGAAATTCAAAGTATCCCCTGAAAAATAAAAATGAAAATGAATGAGCTATGAGCAGGGTTAAAATTCTTTCAAAATGTGTCACAAAAACCGTAAAACATAACCAATGTAAAGTCATTGTAGGTCACGTGTCAGCTGTGGAACTAAGACAGGTGCAGCACCGGAAAAGGTGCAGCACCGGAAAACTGTAGTAGTAAAAATGTCTCAGCTGATAATAATAATAATAATCTGTAGACTGAGTGGACTTGAGTATTGATATTACTATACTATTTTACATTAAAATCTGAATTCACTATCATTATTATTATTATTATTATATGTCTCACTGAGTTGTTTTGTGTCAGGACTGACCTTTTACCTTTTCATTCGGTTATTTCATAACTAGTCCTTTAATCCTACAGATCTTTTTCACCACAAAATTTGCAAAAGTACACACAGTCTCTATTCTAAGTCCCTGGAAGTCCCTTCAACAGCTTACTCCGTTTACATGCTAATGTGGCATCATTGCTAGCATTTTACAGCAAATACCAAAATGAAAACGTGTCTTTTCAAATTTGATAGAGCATTCCTGTACACTACTCATAGTTTTTGTGACACGTCATCCATTCACTAGCCACTTGTTCTTACCGCTTCTTGTGTCACTATTGTGTAAACAGAGAATTATTCAAGAAAACTGCGTGATAAGATCCATTCGTGTCCATGTGCAGAGTATCAATATTCATAATGAATATAATATATTCATTATATCGGACAGGTTTATTGGATGTGTACAAAACAACAGCGATCAGAGTTTCACTGTTTTTTTCACTCCTTTTTCTCTCCACTACTGCTGAATAGAATCATGCGTAATTTTGCCTTCAGGCAAAATTACACACATCTGTACACCTGCCACCACTCCCAGCAGATGCGACAAATATCCTCATCCAGGACTGAGCCATAGTGATCAACTTGTGTAAAACTTTGACAACAATTTCACCAGTAGTGTTTGAGATACACACACATACACACACACCTACACAGAGAGAGAGAGAGACAGCGAGAGCGAGATAGAGAACGACACGGAGAGACAAAGGGAAAGTTAAAGAGACAGACAGAGAGAGAGAGGTGGGCCCAACTTCAGTACAAACAGACTTTTTTTAATTTTTACAAATATGATGATGCAACAAAAAAGCCCCAATAAAGTTCAGAATATTAAATACTGACATAAAGTACTGATAGTTCAAAGACTTGTCATCAGTGGGAAAAAAACAGGGGTTACTTTAGGTTCACGCGCAGATATCAAGGCATTATTAGATGTACAATTGTCCTTTGTTCAGCCTGACTGTGTTTCATGAGGAAAAACTAAATGAAGCAGTCGATTGTGTTTAACAGGAAGTCTTTGGGGTTCTCCCTGCATATGCAAACACAAGACATAACGTTCAACTGAGGACATTTACTGAATGAGGAAATGCACCTAAAGGGGCTCTTGTGAAATTCAGCTGTGCGCATGTTTCTATAACACTCTGCAGCCACTAGAGTGGGATATTGAGGCGCTTCAAGTGACACTTACAAAACCAGGACACAACAAACCTTTGTCTCATGAAAAATGCAGCCTTTTCCTGCTTCTCCTTTGTGTGTGTGAGTGTGTGTGTTACGTGCACAACGTGAGCACATCGGTCCCTGTTGACAGCAAACAGAAGCCACGTCTTCACTGACTTCACCTCGTGTTTGTAACGTTGCCAGCAGAGAAGTTCTCATTCCGTTTGCCACCAAACACTGTGAATATCAAACAAACCACATGAGAAACATTCCACTGTGTCAGCCCGTCTAGGACTAATTGAACTTTTGAGCCGGCCCAAACCTGTCAGCCCTGTACGCCTGCCGCTCGGTGTCACAAGGTGTTGGCTCTCTCTTCTAACAAAACAAAACAGTGTGGCGCTCCATTTCTGTGGAAAGAATATTTCAAGCTGAGAGTTGACAGAAGAAGTGAAGCATTACTTGAGGTACCAGGGTACTATCTATGACAACATGAGTGAGGAGACATGAGTGTTTACGTGGTGGTGGACACTAGAGAGGACAGGAACAATGCTCAAGTGATATCCATCTGCATTCTATCTCATGTCCAGCAAGGGGCGACTTCACTGGCTGCCAAAGGGAACTTTTAATACAAATACTTCAGTAAATGTTTACCGAAGGAGCCAATCATATGAGGAAGACCTTAAGACTGACTGATCAAAATCAGACAGTGATGAATACATTGTCAAAACATATAAATACCAGTAGGTGGTGTCTGGACACACCCATTACTGTGGTGAAACTATTTTTAGTCTACAAAATGTACTTGAAGAAATGAAAATTAGTCATGCCCGTCCTGTTGCCAGACAACGGGTCAAACGTTTAGGTGGCAGCACTCCTCCGCACCCTGTTCACACAGCAGCAGTCTGATGTGAATCGCGATGTAGACGTGATGGAAGAACGGCGTCAGCTGGACCTGCTGAGACAAATAACACTGATGTCTCACTCTGGCTGCCTGCTGTCAATGATGTCAGCACAGTGAAAGAAGAAATCAAGATTGGTCGGTCACTGAACCAGGTGTTTCAGCAAGCTGCTGGTCTGCTGAATATGTCACACAGAACTGACTCTTCATCCAGTTTGACATCACCCCTGTGATGCAGAATCCCAACAACTGGAGACATAGTCTATGAAATATAGTAGAAATCATCACATTAGCATCATATAAGTGAGAGGAACACATCTGCTTACTTCAGTGATATAGTGATAGTATCATTTGTCCTGAGGGTGTGATTAACTCCCCCTGTAAATGGTTAATTGACGGTGACCCTGGATGACGACAGCTGCTGATACGTGTCATGTTGTTTTTTCATCTACACACTGGGACAATGGTGTAAATGTTTTTCATCCCTTCTAAATTTGAGTTTCTGTGACACAAAACCGTATGTATGTCCATATTCCGTCTTCCTCATGTGTTGTGCGCTGTGCGGCGTACAGGGGAGCACCGGGCTCGTTGAGGTCAAGTTTCATCACCAGACAACACCAGACAAGGTTTCTTGGCAGGAAATGTGACAAACGCAGTACATGAGCAGTGTTGATCAAAGATAGAGAAGTAGAGGTCACAATGACAGCAGGCACACAGCAGCTGACAGGCCTGGAAGTCAACAGTAGCATTTCAGAATCACACAGTTTAGTGTTCAGAATGTGTTGTCAAATTATAATCAGAATGTTGATTTCGTTGTTTTCCTGAACTCCACTTCTACACAGTAAGAGATGACATCATCCTGTTCCTGAGTTTCATGAAAATAAACACCAGTTCCACAAATGTTATTCTATTTTATCTGTCCACCTTCAGTCGTTCCTAAATACACAAACAGCACGCCTGCAGCTGACATTTGTTGATCTGTTTTCTGTTTTTTCCAACAGATTGGTTTTCTGTTTATTGTCCATTGCTGCTGCTTCATGGCAATGTATGTAAAATACAATATGTGTGTTTTCACACATACATATTGTATTTTTACATCTCTCCATATTTCAGTAGAGCTACAACAGTCCATAGGTTAAATGTTTTGGCGTTTTTTTTATGAAAAAGGTAAAAAATGTTGATATTTGCTGGTTTCGCTGCTCCTTCAGTGGTAGTAAATGACGATTGACAGAACAAGACTTGAGGATTTGACCTCGTTTGTAGCCTTCCCTGCAGACAACTAATCAATTAAGAAAATAATCTTTATTTGAAAATGTGTAAAAGAAACAAACAAAACAAAAATATGAAATAAAATATGGATAGAAACAATAGAAGTGAAAGCACACAAATGTAAACTACAGTAAGCCTGTCAAATCACCAGCTGCTCGTATTTCTCTGGATAATTTCAGTTTAGTTGTGGCACTAATAAAGCTGAATGAGCGAAAAGCTGAATGGAGCCAGACAGGGGAGGCATGTGTGGCGTTCACGGTCACATGGCGGATCACGTTCCCTTTGTCTCTGAACCCCACAGCCTGCTTTGTCCAGTGAGGGGATCCGATTTCCCCTCCGTCTTTGATGTCCTCCTCCTCCCACGTTTCCATGCCTCCAACGCTCTACTCCCCCTTCTCTTCCACCCCCAGAACACTTGCCCTCCCACGTTGGACAACACACACACACACACACACACACACACACACACACACACACACACACACACACACACACACACACTTTGCCTTCTTCTTGCAGGAAACCCGACACAAGGCTGCATCTGGGGTGAATGATGAGTCTGAATACCCTCACTGAATGACTGCATACAGAAAGAATTTTAGATTAGAGGACAAAACATCTAAAAGCATCTAAAACTGAAGATGAGCTGAACAAAATACAACATTCAATTTTTCACACAACAAAGATTTTGCTTAAAACCAATCCCAACACAGTGATCATGCTCAGAACAGACATCTAAACATTCTTTCTCTGTTGCACAGAACACTTTGAATCAGAGCCAATCTGATTCCATTTTAGGCAACGCAGAACCGAAGGTCATCTCTGGAGCTAAAATAAAAGTTCACGGATCCCCCTAAAAGGGAACGCAACTTCGAAACAGCCATGGTGGTAAGAGTACCCGGCCTGACAAAAAAGTCACACTCCAGCCTCCCACAGATCAAGCGAGTGTTCCACCAACCACATCTGAATGAAAAACACCCTTCAGCTGATTTTTTTTTTTTTACTTACTACTTTTGAATACTTTTTCTTTCCAACCTCCGGAAATAAACAGGAATATGGACCATCACATACTCACAAACGATGACTCTCTGTGTTAATACACAGCTGACTGACCACATACGAGGCCAGAAACTGAAACTTAAAACAAGCCGTTTCAGTCTTCAGCTGCAATTTTGAAAGCATAATATTTACATTCAGCATGTGACCCTAAATTTCCATATGACCCGTCTACGGGGGATAATCCATCTACTTAACAATCGCTAGCTATCTCATCTAATTTATACCGCAAAACATCATGTGGTATGTAAAGCATCCCTTTGATTGCATTGTTGTGGGGGCTTCTGCCGACAGAGATGGCGGCAGCCCCCACCCTATCAGAGGTCCGCTAGCCAGACTGCCAGGGTCACGGGGGCCTCTTCCCGCACACAGCCATTTTGGCATTGAGGGCTGCGTCCCTTCCTGCAGCCGGCTGATGTCAGGAGCAAGGAATGTGGAAAACAGAACACACTGGGGGGGCCCTTGTTCTCCCATGGTGAATAGTACTTGGGCAGGAGGCACACACACACACACACACACACACACACACTCAGTGAGTTGGAGCCAGGGAGCAGGGAAGGGTGGCAAGTGGCAAAAAAACTGTCTGATGAACAATGCGAATAGTTGCAGTGACAAAGATGTAGTCTGTCAGTCTGTTTTTATATCTGACATGTAAAAATAAACCGATCTTTCATTTATCGCATAAGTTCTGTCCCTCAGGTGCAGAGATTTACAATGAAATAACATTTGTAACAGAAGGAATCATCTGCTGGTCATTTATATATTATATTTCTTTGCATTCTGTCATATTTCTTATACTGAGTCATTTTAACCTCCTAAAGGCACTGCAGGAGTGGGCACAAGCTAATCTCATCCTTCTAGAAATGTCTAGAAATGGGCATTTTTGAATTTCTGGATGGAAACTCAGAAGTTAAGTGCTATTTGAAGTTGAAGGTGGACAATTGGACGTGAAGTCCTTCAGAGTCCCAAAACACCACAGTTGACCATGTCTGCTGGTTCTTTGGCGCTGTGGTTGGTTTGGGGCATGTTTACGACCCTTGTTTGTGTGTGGTTTAGTTTTTCATTCAATTCATGGTCTGAACAAAATGCATGATGAGTTGTCCTCACACAAGATATTGGGCCCGAGCCACTGTTGATGTTTGCGGTGTTTTCTGTGGTGACCCTGACGTGTGAAGAGTCTGCCCACTCGCTTTCACAACAATCTCCAACGCCACATTTCCTGGCAGCATGTTTTTAAACCAGTGCTTATTATTTTACCAAATCTGAAAACGGAAACAACCAAAAAACATTTGTACCAACTGTTAAAAAAAAAAAATCCAAAACCCCAGAAGTGAAAAACACATAACAATAAACTGTCTGCGGTACAAACATGAAGAATCCAGTAAATGCAGCGGGAATTTCAGCAGCACATGAAACATGACGGATATAGAAAGAGACAATAATTCATAATGATAAGAGAATCGAAAGAATTGGTCTGTTTGGAGAGGCTCCCTTCAAAGCTCCTGGCAAAAACCGGGAGATAACAGGCTTGGCAGCAAATGTTCACTTTCAACATTCGAGTCTGAAAAATAGCAGAAAATGTCCTACAGGGCTGCTGAGATGTGATGATTCACAAAACACAAAAAGAAAAAAAAAAATCAAAAAGCTCATGAAAAAAGAAGGACAGATTACAGTAGACAGAGAGTACAAAGAGTCAGAAAGACAGAAATCTGATCATAAAGACAGACAGACAGACAGACAAGGGTGTGTGCTCGCAAAACCCGGGTCTGGAACACAATGTACACAAATGAAGTTACACATCGATGTTCTTACCCCAGCTGGCATGACTGATGGAATGACCACTGCATTCCTGGCAGACAACGTGTCACCATACAAACATCTGTCATGTTTCAGCGGGTTTCAGGACCATCTTTAAGTGACATAGCAAAGGAAAGAGTCACATAGTGAATGACAGACCTTCATTTTACCTTCAGTAGCTAGTAAAGTAAGTAGTAGCTCAAAGGTTTAAATCAAACTTGTCTCCATCACTGATGCTGATTAGACATGAATGCAAGAGCAATGCTATGCTAATGTTTTGTGTTTATATTTCTGCCTTTTGTCCATTTCATATCAGTTTGTTATTAATAAACATATAGACACAAACACTGTCAATACGTTGATCCTTGATTATGTCTGAGGCAGCGCTGCGACGAGGTCACGCCAGCATTCTTCATCATCATCTTCCTCTTGTCTTGCCACTGTGACATCAGTCAAGTTGCAGTCGAGCCAACGTATGACCTCGTTCCCGTCATCTCATCAACTGCCTCTGTTGTTAGGTACAGTCACTCTGAGAGCATTACGTGAAGATCTTATGTAAGGCTCGGCAAGTCCAGACATGCACTTCAACTCAGGGATCTGCCTCGATGCTCCTGCGGCTCAGAACAGGATGTTCCCAACAACTGATGCAGCATTTATGAGGAATGTCAGGCAGCATCAAAACATGCGGCAGGTCTGCTCATAGAAGAAGGCCACAGGGAGATATTGGTTTACAAATAAACACTACTGTATTTACTTTAAATCGCCCATCTTAAAAGCCTTAAACTGAAATATGATGAAATATGTCAGAATTTGCATCTTATTTCTTTTCCTCCTCCTCCTCCTCCATTTGTCATCAACAATAATTGCAGACAAGTCTTATAAAACACTGTATACATTAAGATAACAAACTAGGCAGGCACTGTTTTTAAAAAGCCTGTGTATACTCCCCACAGCCTTCTCCTCCTTATATGATTGCAACAGTCTTTTATTCACAGCTTACAGTGGCAGATATATGCTGGTAAAAACGCTTGTACAAAGGGAGGAGTACGCCCAAGTCTTTGTGATAGGTTGATGCAACAGGACGCTTTGGGTGGTTTGAAAAAAAACAGTTTTTATTTCACTGAAATCCAACAGAAAATCCCCTCCATAATCCTGCAGACTCCCCAGGGACATTCAACAACTGCAGAGAGGGTGGGCTAGTGTGTGTGTGTGTGTGTGTGTGTGTGTGTGTGTGTGTGTGTGTGTGTGAGAAGCTACATGTCGTTATTCCAAAATCATAGCTTATCGATGCCGTGACAGCTTTCGACAAAAAAACAACAACAAAAAAAAAGGCAAGCTAGAATAAAGGAATATTTGCATTTGTGTGGCTGCATCCAACAAAGAGCAGAAACTTTTCACCTCATTTATCTCAGCTTCTTCTTTTTTTCTTTATTCAAATTAATGTATTTCCTCTAAATCAGTAATTTGTGTTTCTCTGACCTCCTGGCACCCATCGATGATGTTCTCATCCCTCTGTGTTAAATGGCAACCATGTCTCACCCCAGTGGCATCAAACACCGATACACAACGTCAACATGACATCAAAGTACAATATAAACCGAAAGCCCACAAGTGATGGGTGGGTAGGGCTGATGGTTGGCTCAATTCTACACCAGACTTACAGCAAGAAGCAAGTGCAACAAAATCCACTACTCAACACTGTAAACCTCTAATAGCCTTATTTCAACAGTGGAGTTGTAGTCTAGAGATTAGATTAGATTTAGGTACAAAGGCAGATGATAATGGTTCTAGGACAACACTATGTATGGGTTTTAACCTCAAACATTAGCGCGAGCCATGCGTTTGAACATTTGCCGATGCAGAGTGGCGTTAATGGACAGTCTGCAACAATAATGAATTGTCGACGAGTGTCCAGTGTCGACAGTAACAAAGTCAGTTTGAAAAGTTGGGGATGAGAATGGGCTCAGTGAGCTGACAAGTGACACACGAATACTCTAAATCAGAGTTAAAAGAGAGAGAAAGACGTCGGTGGTGCAAAGCTGGTACTCGTGTTGCATCACATCATCTGAAAGCAGAAAAGAAAATTGCATCACTCCTTTGCAAATACAGTCAAAATGTATGCACTGTGCAGCGATCTGATCTGTTACCAAGAACTGATCAGCTGGAGGTGACAGGACAGCTACCGCACTTACTTTTGGCATTACAGCACTTGTGGACATGTACCTTGGGCTTACCCCTGCGCCAAATGTTGTTTTTTTCTGACCACAATCCACTTGTGATCCTTGGGCAAATGCAGAGGAGCAACCAACATCTTAGGTGCTGCTCAGTGTTGCTTCAGAATTTTAACACGGAAATTTGTTACAAGAACAACATCATGGCTGATGCTCTGTTGTGTTGAATGTTTGATGATCACATGTAGGAAAGGGTCATAGTTTGTGTAGCTAGTGTATGCTTTAGTCTGCTTGTAAATCAGGTGTGTGTGTGTGTGTGTGTGTGTGTGTGTGTATGGCTGATGACACAACCTTCAGAATTCAGGCAGACGGCGTCATGTGGATCCTCTTTCTCAGTTGCGGTTCCCCACCTGACCCTGCTGTGTGGTGGCTGTACAACCTTCTATTTTCTGACAATAGAAAACTTTTGTAAATAGCGTGTAAATAGAGTAAAAAAGCACAGTCAACATGTGGTAGTTGGGGTAAGTAACCTTCTTTTTTCTACTGATTATGTACAGGGCGTGTGGCCTGTGGCTGTCTCTTACCTCCTTTTGTGAAGTCTCTTTTGAAAGATTGTTTTGTTGATTATTCTGTTTCTCACCCTGAGCATAAATAACCCTTGTCTTCCAGTGCCTGTCCGGCTCCAGGTCTTGGGGACAGCAGCTTGAGTCAGTCCTCTCCCAGCCTCTTCCACCTGTTTCACCAGGCCAGCTGAGAGATGGAATCTCTCCACCTTGCCTGCCCGGTGTCTCCTCCCAGGTGGATATGCCCGAAACAGGAGAGAGGCATCCTAACTCATAGCGGCTCCACTTTAAGTTCCACCCGGATGTCTGAGCTCCTTTTCCTATCCCGAAGGCTGAGTCTAGCCATGGAGCTGCAGAGAAAACCCATTTTTAGCTGCTTGTATTCATCTCGTTCTTTGAGTCACGACCTACAACACGTGACCACGGGTGAACCTTTGTTGTGAAACGACTAAAATCTTGAGAGCGGTGAAAGATAAAAGCAATCATATGTCATGTTTAGGTTTCCCCTAGGGACGGCCATCACACTGATTAAAGACAGCAGAACGTGACCATTCGTCCATCCATCAGTTTTCTATCTCTTATCATTGCTGACACTGGAGTGAGAGCCCAGTCACCCAGTGTCAGCTGGACCGCTCACCAATCAATCACAGAGCCAACAAACAGCAACCACTGCACCACCACTCAGAGATCAAATATTTTTTTTTTCAGATGTGACGTCATGTCTCTGCTATGATTAATGTTTGGATGAAGGTACAGAAAATTGCAAAGGAGTAATCTTTCATCTAAACTGCAACAATAATAAACACAGCAGGCTGCTGGTCAGTGGCGCCTTACTGATCAACACAGTGCTGAAAATAGAACCTGAGGGTCAGCTCATCAAGTTCCTCCACCTATTTATGACTCAATCTGAAAACATCACCATGTAATCTGACGCTGGCATTTGAATTAAAGTGGCTCTGGAACATCTTAACCCCATCAGTACGTGTTGTATTTTCAAAACATGATACCAGTTAAAAAGAAATCACTGCAAGTCCTTTCACATCCAAATAAACCGTAGGTTTAAAGGATACAACGTGACAGTCAATAATTCACACGGCGGTCTTTAACATATGCAATTACCTCCGGTAGCCCGATATTTAGGGAACATGTTGTCATGCTTCTATTTATCCTCTCTCAGCCTGTCGGCCTCTTCTACAGTGACACAACACGGGAGAGGAGAGATTTTAAAAAAAGATTCTTTTGTTTGCAAGTTCCAACTTGCATGGTGACCCCCAAAAATCATGGAATCCTTTTATCACATTTTAATAATTTAAACCTCATCATGGAAAGTCAGGTCACTGAATTTTATCTTGTGCAACAAATATAAGACTTGATTTGATTTTTTTTATTTCAAACATTCAGAAGAAAAGAAGTTGATGAAATGCCTATGCAAAAAGGACTGAAGCATAAATCCTTCAAATTGAAGAATCCTAATGAAGATCTTTTGCCTGGTTTATGCGTCTGTGTCAAATCGATGTAGTACCTAAGGGGTAGGAGCCACGTCAATGCACTGCCTTTGGCATAGGGTATGCCGTTGACTCACTTTCCTGTGACTTTCCAAGCTCTTCTTCTTGTTCTTCTCGTTCTTCTTCATCAAACTGTGTTTGCAGAGAAAATAAAACGGTCCAAAGGGCTATGTTTGACCGGAAAAGTGTTGGGGAAAATGATGCTGATCAAGTTGTCGTTCATACAAGATCTGATCACTCTCAGTGGCGTGATTCCAGGTTTAGACATAGACACACAGTGAATGTTGCATATAATCCTCCACATACTCAAAATACATGTGAGTAGAAGAGGGATCTGTTGTGGAATTAGGATACAAGAAAGTGCTGGTAAGCTGGAACTGGAAAGCTACTTTATGAAATAAATATGGGTTGGTATGTTGCAGCTCTGCACACAATTTTTCTTTTTGCTCTGTTTTGCAGATGCAAAAACCATAACAAATGACATCTTGTGCTTTATGGTCTCGTACAGTGGGTGGTGCACTAAGACGCATTGGGCAGCAACATACGTTCCTTTTGTACTTCTGGGTTTCACCAGCTGTGTTTCAACTCTTTCCATTGTCCCGTGTTATTCTGGGCCTCCTTCTCTTTCATTTACAGTCTGAGGTCTAACGTAATGCTGCTGTTTTCATTCTGAGCACGTCCAGCTCAGCTCCACCTCTGTATTGTTGAAAGTATTTGGCCTGAGAGAAGATTGCTGCTCTGGAATCTACATTCAAATGTCTAATGGACTAAAACTTTTTTTTTTTTTTAATTACAGTGTTGCAAAGCGATGATGGTGTCATAATCCTGGAGGAACACGCAAAGTATTTGTTTGTGGTGACACTATTTCATCATGAGTAAATCCAAAGAAGTGGATATCACAGTATGGCACACAGGGCTCCTCCTGAGCACCGTTGCACTTTAGGTGGCTGCCTCAGGAATCACAAAATGAATGCTGGGGGAATGAGGCAACGTTGAAAAAAGCTTTGAGTGCCGTTAAAGAACATAACAAACAGAGCCGATTTACCATGCTTTAATCGACAGGGGATGTTCTGGAAGCACAGTAACGCTGACGACAAAGAGCTAAGTAACAACATGTTTACTGCATTTCATAATTTCTAGTGCAGAGCGGTTCAAGACATGTCCATTTCACAAGGGATGATTGCTCCTTCCCACTGCTAAATTAATCAAACAGGAACAGTTTTTCTATTTGACACTCACAGGCCAGTACAGAGCCACTGGTTAATCTTGAGCTACTTCTTTATACTTGGACATCAAAAGGGTCAAGATGTCATAAAAACTGTCTCCAAAGCATCGTAGGTGTTGACGCTGTTGTTGTGGTGCTCATACAGATTTTTGTAAAAGTAATTCACAAAGATTTTTTTTATATTTCATACACTCTATATGTAAATAGCTTTGTCCTTCCATACCTGTATATATATTTCAGTGTTGACTTGCAAGGACACACCTTTGATATTGACGCTTCTTTGAGCTCGCAGCTGCAGTGTTCTCACTTTCATTCAGTCAAATTGCAAGTAAACTCTGGCCAGAATACGTTTTCAGTTTCGTCTTGGTTGCAGATTTGGTTCACTGGTTTTTTGATTTGACAACAAAATGTAGGTACTTTCCTTCACCAGGGAAAAAAAAAAAAACGGGCCACTAACCAGTCAAGTGCCCTCTCTCAAAGCTGTCTTCAAGTCACAATATCATTGCTGGACCTGCCCAAAGAACAGAATTAAACACAACAGCATAAAACTGAACCAGAACAACAACAAACGGAAAACAAACCCCAGCATGAGCTCTGCTGGTGTGTCTGACCGGAGGTAGCTCCCCCGTGCTCCTGATCCTTATGTCCTGATAAGTGACTGATAAGTGACTGCAGGTGCTTTAAGGAAGAGGGACGCACTGGCTCTGCATTAGGGTCATAACATTCATTCATTTCATCGTCTTACGTTTATTCTGGTTACAGATCGCAGAAATGCCGGTTGTCTTTATTTCCAGCAGTATATATTTGTTTTCACCCACTTTGAGTACTTAAATTTGCATTAAGAAGTTGAGGTGCTGTAAACATTTGACCAGCAATGCATTGGCAGTGTCGACTTAAATACACACTGAAGTTAATCCTGCATGTAAACACTGTTTGACGTCCTCAAACTGCTGTCTGTGCATCATGTGCACACTCTTCAGTTGTTTATCTCAATAGTGGTGACTTGATTATGATGCTCATATTTCCAGCAAATGCGTGGGAACGTTATTGACTCGAGCAGTAAACTCTGGCCTGGTTGTGGCCTCACGTTGCATCACGTTGCATCTACAACACACACACACACACACACACACACACACACACACACACACACACACACACACACACACACACACCCTTCTTGTGTACAAAACAAAAGGAAAACTGGAAAAACCAATCTCCGGGTGATTTTAATAAGAAGAGCAGGTTGGAGCTTGACTTGTCAGACACTAATGGCAGTTGCGTTGCCAGCTGTTTTCTTCATGGGAGTGCATCAAAGCCCACCTTATTCATGGTCGGGACAAAAGGCCACCGCTGAAAAAGCCCTGATGAATTGCAAAGCGAAGTAAAAGCTCTTGCTGTCAAACCATCTGTGCTTCAAATGGCCTCCAAATATAATCCCACTTTACATTAAAACCTCAAAAACTAATCTCAGTGCTGCAAAGCTTCAGGTTTAGTACACAATGTTCCTTTACTTGCTCTCTGAACTGGCGCCCTGCCTGGATCCTCATCCTCATTCCTCCCATTCCTTTAAACACAGCCACAAAATGTGCCTCACCCTGAGTTGTGCAAAAACTTCCCTACAAAAAAGAAAAAAAAGGAGCTGCTGTTTTTAGAAGTTGAGACAGTGGGAATTACAGGGGGGGCTGCAGGTTGACATGCGTTTACAGGTATATGACTTTGCCAAAGACATGCCTGCTCTTGTGAGCTTTCAAATGCATCACAGAGCAAATTTGCTTTAGGAGGAAGCAAACAGTCAGCTGATGGAAGGGCCGGGAAAAAAGACAGAGGGAGAGTAAACAGACGCTTAGGAAGTCAGCCTGGCTGGGGAGAGACACGTGATACCAAGGTTCAGCCTATCGCTAGAGCGCATGAGGAACTTGAATATGATCATGCACAGGGGAACCACAAAAACAACAACAGAGGTCAAATGTTTGATACGTTGATGAATAATGATTGACACGTATCTGGAAGACACCGATTTTGTGAAACTAAAAACATTGTGTAGATACAGGTGTGAAATAAACATTTCTGGTAAGAGCAGCAGGAAAGGATGCAGACTGAGGTGACAGACCCAAAGAAGCCACCAAATATTGCAGGTTGAGTCCTTTTTTTAACTACGTCTGTCACAACTTGCACCAATGTTTTCCAACACTGAACCAGACTGCAGTGACACATCATTATTTTTAGCGGATTATTTAACCAGGCTTGCTGTTGAACCATATTTCTGTTTTAGATACGTGTCTGCGGTTTTCACAGACGCACAATAGCGACATTTTCTTCCGGCAACAGGGCTGCGTCAGCCCTTCGTACAGCTTTGTGTTTGTGCTGCTGTGGGATTTAAGAAGACAAGAACATTATTGCGAAATTATATTCATTCATTGTTTTAAAATGTCAATGGCAACACAAAGTCATCAGGCCCAAGGAAAAGAACTGAAACCCTGTGGTCAGCTTAGAGCAACAACAGCAGAAATTTTATAGCTTTTTAAAAACCTGATAAAAATCTTAAGTCACGGGATTATCCACTTCCTGTGTACAGGGCGCCTGACAGGGTGACTTGGCAGGATTCTCCATGACTAACCTGATAAAATAAGGAACAGTCTGGACAAAGTTCAGTGACATCAGAAGCAAGTTGAAGTTCACATGAACACCACCTGACTCAGCCTAAAATGGTTAGAAAGACAAAGAGCCTGTAACGTGATTCTTGACCATCAAACACATGCAGTTAGTTCCAGACTTTGAGACCAGTCCAGTGTGCAACCCCCATCTGACCTCTTGTTGCTTGTGTTCATGGCCGAGGATGTTGTTTTCATTGGGAGGACAGTTTGGTATTCAGAATGAATGAAACACTGTTTAATGGTGTTATGGGGGAACAAATGGAAAACGGTGAAAAGTGAAGGGCAAAAAAGAATCCGGTGGATTGTGTCTTGAAAGTCATGTTTGTTTTCAGCCAGTGAATGTGAGTCCTCATTGGAAGAACGAGCCAGAGGTGATGCATGTGCTTCACAGAAGGTTCACTGTAACGAAAGCAACGTGATGTGTTATAATGTGAAGACAAAAGGACCTTTACAGTGGAGGCAGAAAAGGCAGAACATCCATCACTATGATGGTTGACACGAGAGCTGCCTCCTGCTCTCTCTCTAGGGCTATTTTACGTCCGCCAAGGAGGTTATGGAATCAGTTTGTTCATTTATTTGTTTGTCTGTTAGAAAAATAACTCATGAGTTATTAATGGATTTTAATGACATACATTTTCAGCATGTGTGTATGTAATTCCAATATCAGCAGTGAACTGTCTCTGTGGAGCAGTGGTTATCGCATCTGGCTGTTAGCCCAAAGGTTGGGGGTTTGAGCCCACAGGGACAGAGGTTTGTTTTTGGTTTTACTATTTCAGAAATGAATAGAGCTCAGAATGCATGCTTTGTGTGACAAGGTTGATAATGAAAATGATTTTTTTCATGATTAGTGACAAAGACATGTTTTGATGATGAATGAATTTATTCGAGTAGATAAAATGAATATAGGACAATTATATTGCATGGAAGTCACTATATAGGTGGAAGTGAGCTCCTTGGCGGCGGTCTGCACTCTCCAAGTGTTTTTCTTGTTTCAGTTTGATTTATCTTTTGGCTTCATTTAATCACCAAATTTACAACTCATGTGTGATGTGCTCTTCACACGTGATGGAATGAAGCTCAGTTCGAGTCTGGTCATCTAGGATCAGTGGGGACCCAAAGAAGCTGCCCCGGCATTGAAAGACAAAGCCCCATCTGTCCCTCCAAGAAGCAGAAAATTGCTAAAGTTAAAGTGATTGAGTGGAGTCTCACTTTAACACAGCCACTCATCTCTTATCGCTAAAAGAAAAAAAGAGCTGAAGGTTCTTCGCTCCAGAGCAGCGACTCTGTTTCTTTAAGAGCGTGGGCGAAGGGTAGAAGAATGCAGGGAGAGAGCCAAACACCGCCTTATGTTTTCTCAGCCGAGATGTATTTCCCCCATCCACAGACTCCTGTGTCAGGGCCTTTAATTACGTTAGACGTGTGTGTGGGAGGCATCGGTTTGCCAAGTATTTTTACCAAAACACAGACGATGTGAGATTTTTCACAGGTATCACAGAATCTTCTGTGGGGGCTGATAAAGTACACGAGGCTGAATGGAAAGAAGTCAGATAAACACTTCATGTCTGGATTCGACTTGGGGCCATGACGACAAGGTGGCTGAAACGTTAGAAAACATGACACCATGGAGAGACAGAATATGTTCCGACAGGTAAACAAAGCATCTCAAAGGGGTTTATTTACCAGCTAGCAATCTGAAGTGCATGTCTTTTTGCATCAGGTGTGGTACAGTACAAAATGATCCACAACTATAAAAAAAAGAAAAACAGCCAGAGGGAGAAAATGTTCCAAAAGGATTTATTTACATATCCACACTGGGTTTCCACGGGGTGAATCAGATCCTTTACTATGTTCTGGAGGTCGGGTTCTTATACCTTTGTGGACAGAGTACTCTCACATCTAAAGAAAAACTAACTTAACTTTTAAAACTCCTCTAGCCTTAAATCTCATACAGCAAAGTCATGGACAGTGCAGGAGTGAACCTCATCCTGGAAAACACAACACTCCTCCTGCTCTCTTTATGTGCACTGCAGAGCCCCTTCAGGGTCCAGTGAAGGGCTCTCAACATTCCTTTGCGCTAAGCTCTTGTTTTTCTGGACTCACTGTGGCATGGCTGCACACTAGTGAAGCCTGACAACGTCCCGGATCACCAAACTAATGCAACGTAGTTTATGTGCACTGCAGGACCCCCCCCAATGTGACCACCTGCGATTGTCAGGTGAAGCCCGGAGCCTTGAGATTGTGTCGGCCCTGCTGGTTGTCATCACACCAGCACTGCTCCGCTGGTTGATTATCGTAGGGGTACTTGAGTGAGGCCAATGTGAAGTTTCTTGCGTTCTGCGTTCAGATAAATCGGGTCTATGGGCCTATGCCGAGGTCAGTAATAGACTCTATAGTCTCGTCAAACGTTTTGGCTCTGAAAAGTGAAGCCAATGTTGAAGTACTTTCAATGAGTTGATTATTGCATTAGCTGCTGATAAGATGTTTTATGAGGACAAGGGGAGGTTTTACCAGGTCTAAAGTCTCTTGTATGAGAGGATTAGTGGCACTTTATTTCAAGCTGGTATCACAGAGAAGAGGAAGTGCTGATAATGGCAATCGACCATAGATAATATATCAGAACTGGACACACCTATCAGTCTGAAGCCAATGGGACCTTTACTCTTTCTAGGTCCCGCAGGGGGCGACTCCACTCACTTGAAAACGAGATCCTACATCTCTTGATTTATCAGCTCGGTAAACATTTTCCCAATGAATTTATGGTCTCAATCATTAATTTCAAGTCACTCGAACATTATTACAGTTTCATTTAGCTGTGTTTGCTTTAAGGTGTAACTATGTGAATGAGAGGTTGTGACCACAGCAACCTGTTGATCAGGATACCATATCCAGTTGGTTTTGGGTGTTGTCCATGTTCTTGTTTCTGAACTTGTGTTCTGCATTGTACCTTGTGTTTTAATTGTAATCCATTAATACCACATTCAATGTGATTCATTGACACATGTGCACTATGTCGCATTCCACCGTAACATTTCTAGCACCATGAATTCATAATGGCAGCGTGTAACATATATATATATTAACATATATATATATATGTGTGTGTGTGTGTGTGTATTATATATATAACACACACACACACACACACACACACACACACACACACACACACACACACACACACACACACACACACACACACACACACACACACACACACACACACACACAGGTCAGGGGACTTGAAGGCACCAGCCTGATTCTCTCTGCCTTCAGCCTCGCTTTCATTGGCTGAACTCTGGATTATTAATCAGTACGTCAGCTATTCCAAATTGTCACATGTGAGTGCTCTCTCAGGAACATTCCTACCCCACCTGTCTCACGCCTCTCACGTTTCATTTCCAGAGCCATCACTACCTCCACAAGTCATCCAGTCCAACATGGGGGCTTTGGTTCAATCCTCGTGGGGGTTGTTTACTTGTCAGATTCACACGTTCAACACAGACAGAGATAAAAACAACAGCAGCCTGTGAAGCTTCCAACTCATCGGGTCAAGGGCAATGCTCCAACTCACTTTAGGTTTCCTAAAGTTTCCAAGGGTTTCCGAAGATAGGACGGAACCATCAACCCACATGATGTGAAATCACAAATTATTGGATGAAGGAGAGATGGTATGAAAGTGTGTACATGTGTCCATCTCTGAGCTGCTGCACTTCATAAGTCAACTCACTCCTTTTACTGATATTTGCAAGTCAGTAAAATGAGCTGAATTTGACAAAGTCAAAAAAATTGAACTACATCATTGTCAACATTTCCACTCGACTACACATCAAGTACATTTTCAGCATTTGTTTCTGTATGAATTTGTACGCTACAATTACTGTGCAGAAAATTTGAATGTTTCGCTTAAAACATTAGATATTGTTCATTCAGCGACTTCCCCAAATAGAGATCAACCAGACTGACTGAATACATCCAGCAATCTGAAATCTTGAAACCAAGTTGCTAAAGGTAAACAATGCAATCTGTCTCCATGGAATCATTGTTGGCATAGTGTTATGCTCTGTCAAAAACTAGGGGAAATCAGGCGAGGATTTCACATTTTTCCTCTGGTTTATTCCAATTTACTCAGGGATAGTGACAGGCAAAAATTTCTTACACTGGGAATAGATTCTCTGAAGTCCCTAGATGTCCAAGGACACCAAGAACATACATATTAACTTTTTTCTAGTGGCATAACTCTTGATATACTTTGGGTGTGTATTTTTAGGTGTTTCTTTCTGAAAACATGGTCAGGTCTTCAGAGGTTAAACACTTGTTACTGCTCATAAATTTTAAAATAGGTGAGCTGAATGTAGCCGTGACAACAGTCCTCACTGTGGAGTGATATTCTCTTCCTGTGTCCTTGAACCTGAGTCAGTCTGAATGTGTGTGTGCGTGTGTGTGTACATGAGAAAGAGAGTTACTTGTTTATTTCTGACATGAATGTTAACCAGTAAATACTAACAGATTTTTCTCTGTGGGTGTGATATCATATGATATTTTTAGTATTTCTACAGAACTGTTTTGTCATTGTTCCAGGAGGAACAATAGCAGTAACGTGAGTGGACGAAGAAAAATGTACTAGTCCGCGTTGAAAAAGAAAACAAGCAGGAAGCAGCTGTAAAGCAGTTTGTCTTCTGTTTAAAAGTTCTTCTTGGACAATAAATGTTTTGTTTCTCTCTTCACTCCTTTGCGAAGATTGTCTTCAAAAACATGATGGTGAAAAATCTAGACCTCTTGATCACAACCTGCTGGTAAACCAACTGAGGTTCATGTGAGCTGTAAGAACGTCTTACAAGTCTACGCTACCATTAAAATAAATGTGACTTCAAATGACACATGATTTTTTGTTCAACTGCAACTTCTGATCACTGTTAGAAGAAACTCCCAAACGAGGTGATGTCATGTTTTTCAGGAACAGGAACACCAAAGTGCTTCCTTACTTGAACAACTAGATTTTTTTGCCTGGAGTTCCATCCTTGGTCCATTAACTATGCCAACATTGATTCAATATCTCTGGGCACATTGGATGCATTGTGGCTGATGTTCAATCAACTCAGCAGGACAGAATGTGCTCAGACCTGATTAGACTCGTAGTCCAGGTGAGCAGATGCGGAAACAAATCATATTGGGTAATTTTTCGCGAACAGAACTTGGCTCAATAACGAAGGAAGCAAACAAAGAAACGCAAACAACATAAGTAGACGGGGATCAGGTGGCATATGGCTTGTGGCAACGTGAGTGTGTGCACAGTTCTTGCAGGTATACAACGGAGAGTCCCTGGCAGCTTCAGCTTTGCAGGTTCAGTTCATAATCCAGTGAAAGGAACAGGTCAAGTGTCTGTGTGTGTGTGGAAAGCCCGATAAGCAGGTTTGTGCGAGAGGCCGACATACTTCACTACAAAGTTGAATACATTTACATAAAAAACCCGTACACACAATGTCCTGTTTAGCTAGTGATGGTAGCTGCACTACTCCTCGAAGGCGGCCATTTAACCAATACTAATCCCAATTTGATGCAGCTGCCACCCATCATTTGTGCAGGAGGTAACACTCTTGATTGGATTCATTCATTGCCTGAATAAGGCTCTTATTATTATTATTATTATTATTATTATTAAGGGCAAAAAAATAATATGTTTCTGTATCAGATAAAAGACAGTAAGTCGTTCACATTTTTCATTTAACAGAAGGGCACCAGTCAGATCGTGATGGACACACAAATTCACCTCAGGCTACTATTAGAATACCACTTGAGTCAAAACAACTAGTATAACAATTTATATCGAGGAAACCGAAATGATCTCCTCATTTTTATCACATTATTTACTTTCCACTTAAGTGTGCGTACCTGAACCCAAATGAATTTCATGACAAAAATCGGTGGTTATGAATTTCAACATAGTTTAGCTCGTAGCGGAGGATGAAAACAGAGTTCTGTCTCTACGATACAGCCGTACTTCATTTTACTGACCAATAACATCCACGACAGCTGAATAAGCCTTTTGTCTAAATGGGGTTATCTCTTCCTCCCAGCCCTGGCCATGCTGAGACATTTGCTTAATTTCTGCGAAGGAATTAATAGATTATAAAACTAATACTGTCAGTATTAGTATTCTGAGACCTTGTTAGTGACTCTGAACCAATCAATATATCTGTGGCTTGTATCTGGAACTAATCTTGGTGGGGGATGAGCATATTCTTTTTGTTTTCGTGAATATTAGTGGCAGCAGGGTGATGTCTTCCTGATGTATCTTCCTAATGCCACAACCAATAAAAGCAGTTGATAACTTGTGTGTTAAATTGAGAAAACAAATTAGAATAAAAAAGCATACTGTTTGAAAGTGTTGCCAAAGAGAACCTAAGCAGCATGTTTATGACCTTAAAAGTGCTAAGCCTCTTAAGTTTTAAGGAACTTTGATTAAACTCTAATACAGCAGGATTTATATTCTAAAACAGCAGATTAAGCTGTCAGCAGACAGTACTACTCCAATCTATCTGTGTCTCAGGAATCTTTGTCTCTGTGAGAAGCCAAACCAACAACACCCGGATCAACATGTTACCAAGCAGCTTGCGAGAAGAAGGCTGGATGTCGTGGGCCTCTTTGTTTCTTTGGTTATCAGCTGTGTGCTTATTTTGTCTATGCTGTAATCCCCCCCATCATCAACCATGGGGGAGGATGAAAGACTGCAGCCCTGACCCATATTCACAGAAAGGCCTTGAGAGACTAAACAATAGCAACGACTATAGAAAAGCCCATAATTATCATTTTATAGGTGAGTAGATGCCATCTGTGGCATGCAGGCAGGGGAACCGTGAAGTCATTTCATGTGCTTCGTAAAACATTCATCAGCACCTGGACGAGACCACAGGTTCAACAAGGTGTGTGGGGGCATGTTTCATCATTTACGTGATGCAGGGTGACGTCTGATCGTCCAACAATTCACAGTTCAGGGCAACGTGACACAGTTCGAGCACAATGATTTGTGCTGTACTAAAAAATAGAAAAGCCTTGTAGATGAATGGTTTTTTTACTGCAGTCAGATAGTCGTGTCATTCATCTGACAAATAGTTCAGTATTGAACATCTAACCTGCAAAACAATTTGATTTTCTGACTTTAACCACCTACCAAAGAAATTGGAGATTTTTTGTCTTTATCAGATTTTAGCAGCTCTGCACATCTTCCAACCATTGACACGTCACGGAAAATGGACAATAGGACACGAAAACGAAGATCCTGAATATAACTTAAAACAAACATATACCGAAGGACTAAGAGAGGGAAGAGGGAACCTTGACTGCCCTACGGTACTAGTAGAGACATTCAACACCCCATCATCGACCTTGTGTAAAATATACGTTAACATGGTGAAACGTCTTCACAGTGGTTACTTTTATACTTTGAGTGATTTTTATATTTGCCAAATTTGATATCTGCAGATTTAATCATAGTCAAAATAATTCTTCCCACCTCAGTTTGAATCTTTTCGAACAAAGTCTTTTGAATGACTTTACATGTATCCAAATTACAGCCATCACACGACCACCTGGATATTTGTTTTTCGTTGAGTTGCTGCTTCGATCTCCAGACCTGAGAGACGCACAGCTATTATTAGAGTCTGTGTTCAGTTATTTTGCTGACCAAACGTTGATCCCAGCTCCAGATGAGGGAAGAGCCATATAATTACCCTGCGGGAGGATGAAGTAATCTTTTGAACTTCACATCAAGTCGTCTGCCAGCTGAAACAAGAAATCCAGTACACTTGGCCATTCAGCCAGTACTGCAGTGACAAACATGTGATGCCCGTCAGGAAAAAGAACAGATCGGTCATACGAATTATTCACGGCCACATGCGGAGCTTCTTCAAATGACAAAATAAATGGATCATGAGCAGGGCGTTTGCGGGTTTGGAAACACAATGCAGCCCTTTCAGCGGGGTTCAGAGGCTCATGGACTGGTGATTACCCCAGACTGCCGTAGAGAATGTTTCAGACTGCAGATGTCAACAAACCCTCAACACTTGTTTTTTGTCAAACAAAAGGTGTAGGGGGTTGAGGGGAGGGGCCGTCATGCTGTAACTGACACTGACCATCTGACCCCACCTGATGCTTCAACCAGACATAACAACCTCACACCTTGGAGCACTCGAGTCGGGTCAAACAAGCCTGGACCTGCCACAGTTTGACCCCGTAATACCAGACGTCAATGGAAAAGTCACAATGCTTCTGCAATGCAGGAGGTTCCAAAGCAAATAGATTTTTGTCTCTTTATGAGAGTTTGGTGACTAAGAGGAAATAGGTCACCCACCTCTCATGTTTGTCACCCAGTTTCTTAGTTCCCTAACAACTGTGTAGGCAACAAAAGGACATAAAGGTTAGAATTAGCATTCTGTGTGTCTGGTGACAGATGAATCATTGAGGTTATATGTACTGCACGTTATGATTCACAGATCTTTACCGACAGTGTTGGTTTCTGTAAGACATGTAGTTACAAGCCTCTGATTTCTACTGAACCCAAAATATTTTCAGGTTATTAGCAATATGTGTTGTTGTTATGTTCGAGTCTTATGTTGGACTGACACTAAAAGCATAAAGGTGTCTGCTGTTCAATGTGTGAAGATGGGCTCAGTCGATGTTTGTCAAGTTAACATGAACTTTCCTCCACCAAGCAGCCAGAGACTGGTGTCTGCGAATGAACAGGATTGTTGAAAAACAAGAGGATTTTCACCAAGTACAGGGCATATTAGCTAGGGGTTTGCCTCCATTCGAACTTGGGATTTGTTTATCATGTACACATTAGTTACAGTCAGAGGTCAGGCCTGGAAAAAAAAATAAACTGAAAATGGCAGAGGAACCAACAATAATCCATCTAAATTTAATCATGACCTGCAAAGTCAGAACATTTAAGGACAACTGTTTAATCTTGTGTCCAAACTGTATCAAATGTTTTAAGGTATTATTATTATTATTACTATTTTAAAAGTGCAGATTAACGCTGATGAACTGAAGACTGTTTGTACTGTTACTGTACTTCTTTAGATGTGGGAGCAGAATGAATAACAGGTTTTTGCTTCACTCTGCTAATCTGAATGTAGATAATCAGAATAGGAGGAAGAATATCAGAGCCAGACAAAGACAACAAACCCTGGCATATTAAGTCCTGACTGGTTTGAATAAAGAGAATCCAGGACTGCCATGAATATACTGTTGTGCTCAGAGTTTATTCTTAGACCAAAATGTCCTGCTGCTTCCTTCCTGTCTGTGACATGTTTGCTGGGAACACCACGCCCCTTTACAGATGGAATGCTGGCTCAATCTTCCCTCTGGACTGAACAAAACATGGAACGCCTCCAGCGCAAGGTCAATGTCCTGCTTCAAAGTACGCTGTGTACTGTGAGAGACGACTGCAACAACTGCCAGCACTTTGCTCCTCCACAGATGTCCACAGACAAATTGTGCGGAGAGAACATATTCATCACTGGAAGAATTACATAAGAAAAGGAACCAGCTCAAACTACATGAGAGCATGTGAAGTGAATACATTGCTGAAATTTTCTACATTTCCTCATTCTGAAACTTCAACTTCGTCATTTCCTCTAATTCATTACAGCAATCTGGATGAAAAAATCCCTTTCAGTTTAGTGTAAACTTCTCTTCCTAGAAATTCACCAGTGGGTGCTATGCCACTCAAAATATCTTTTTCATGGGCATTCGAACAATCTCATCAATAAACACAAACGTAATGGGCTGAGAAAGTGACTGGTTGAAGCCTCTGTGAATGTGGATGAGCTTTGGCTACTTCTCTCATCATTTTATTTTTTTTGCGAAATAAAATCTATATACACAAGTCCAGGAATGCATGATAATGTCTGGTTCTGGACTGAATCCCTGCACATTTTTAAAGGAATCTGGTTCTTGGTTGACATTCTGGACCAGTCAAATGACATCACAGCCAGCGTTCATTGCGAGTGCAACTAATGTCACCACTGCCAGCATGGAATCGCTATTGCTGCACAGTGGTGATGAGTCACAGAAAGTGGTTTCCAAAGACGAGATGACTCTGCTCTGAATGGAAACCGACCTAACACTCTGATCAGGGTCCACACCCCATGAGAACATTGCTGTTCAGAGTTCAGAGTGAGGTGTTGATGAAAGGGAGACTCTGACCAATGAGTGCATGAAGGTTTCTCTCGAATTGATTCGTAATGAAGTTTCCTGTGCTGGATGCGTCACTGCATGGATCTTGGTGGAGATCAGAACTACAACTGACAAAGCTGATTGTCGTGAGGTTTGATGGAGGTGGTGAACAAATACAGATGTGACCAGATGTGGGGGAGAATATCAGAAGGTTATGTCAACTGAGAGTTTTCAGTATGGACCAAGGACAAAGTATATTTCAGGTAGTGCTTTAGTGCTTTTAGTGCTTTACAGTCTAATACTTGACTCATTTACATGAAAAGTTCAACTTGTTTCCATTACCTCCCTTAGTCTGTCTAAGTGTTTAGTCTAACAGTCTAACTGTTGTACAACCCTGTTTAGCAAACAAACAGTCCCAGATGTGTGTACGCATGAACTCGTTTATCAAGAGGCAAACCAATGGGTTTGCATGTTTTTGGTATAAGTGACCAAATCAGAGGATATGTTTTTAATCTTACGTGGCATCAGAGATTCAGTTGTTAATTCTCCTATCAGCTTTCAATCAGTTTCCATTGCCAAGATAATTATCTGAGCGTTTGGAAACCAAAAGGCGTTGATACCAAACAGAGCTGATGGCGCTGGCTTCAGGGAATGATGCTACTCAGACGTACACGTTCTGAATGCAGACAGCAGGATTGGTGGAGATAGTTTTCAAATTATGACTGGAGGTCATACTCTTAGCATGAAAAGCAGCTGAAGTTTCTTTCGAACACTTGTTGTATTTGTTTTTTTTTTTTTGCTGAAAGTTTGTCTCCGGCTATCTGAACATCTCAGGCTCCGAGTTCTAAGTATTCAAGACTTGTAACAAGTATTTGCAGCCATGTAGTCCTGTTAAAGATAAACTTGTGTGTCAGCTGACTTCCAAGAAACGACTGCTTTTTTAAATGAAGGGGCGGGCTGTTGCTACGGGGAAGTGCTGAGGCTCTTAGCCAATAAAGTGGCTGTGTGAACAGGCCGTTCCTCAAAGCTCAAGTTACCAAAGTGCAAATAAAAACTAGCAGGCTGGTTTATACAGGAAACTTTTGGATGGGAACATTTGAGCAAAGAAATGTTGCAAATTTAGTTAAGTTAATCTAACTTAACTCCTGAATCAGGTCTTGTCAACTTTTCTTTATAATCCGTCAAATTTTGATCAAGGCGTAATTAAATGTTACATCCACAGTCTGCATGGATCACTTATTCAGGAGTCAACAACTTGCTTTTCTTCAGGGTTGGGCAGATTCTTGGAGCTATCTCAAGCTGATCAGAGTCACAACCTGCCTTCAGGATCACAATGTTAACTATGTGCACAGATAATACTGTGAAATGCATTCCTGAAACTCCCACTCTTGTAATTCATTCACCTGCTGAATGGTTCAAGCTTTCATGTTTACAGCTGCAATGTCCTGACTCAGTCTGTGTGCTTCTGTCTGAGAAACCGAGAGAAAATTCTTGCTTTAAAGCATGTCTGGATGTGCCCTAGTTCCTCTCCTTTGGACACCTTGGGACTGGTTGGATATAAGATGTCTATAGGAGAAGTAATTATTCAGAGTGAGTAGTCTGAGTAGGAGAGAAAATAATGTATGCACACACTTAAATAATGCATCCATGGCTCCAGGGAAGCCTGCTCCCAATGTTCAAAGAGTTCAGCCCCAATTCACGTTGGTGTTTATGCACCCCCAATCCACTTGTGTATGATGCAAGCAGCTCTATGAAATTGCCTAAGCCCCATTGTGTACGAGCCAGGTCTTCACAATGAACCGTGCAGGGGGGTAACCACGGTGGTGGCAACATCACTAGACGCAGGAGAACATTCAAGCAGGTCTGCTGTGGATCATCACCATGGAGAAAGCCTTTACTCCATTTCCTCCTAAGACCTCCTTTAGGTGTGTTTGTCCTGTAACCCCAGGCAACAGGAGAATCTGAACAAACAAGGGTGCAGTCGACACATCCTCCCCAAGGAATCCCCTGCTTAATAGTTCATATCAATTATAACACTCAAGATTAGAACATTTAGCAGACTGCCTGACACACAGGGAAGTACAAAATGTGCTCTAGAATAGTCACTTTTAATTAGAAATCATTACACAGTGTGGTGAGATTATATACACAGACGCTCCTCTGGGTCAGGATGTGTACCAAACAGAGCAGCCAACATTTCTGAACAGAACTTTTGTAATTAAGGGAACCCCAGTTTAGTTGGTGCAGATGCTGCTGTGCACCAGCTTTTGTACAGATAAACACCCCTCCACTGTCGAAGTGTCGCTACAGCTGAGCGTGGTCGAAGCGCTGTAACTAATTTCTAGGAAACGACAGCTGTTGCTCCATCTCGGGTTGTGGTGTGAATAAACATCAAATGGTTGCAGTGGTAAACCTTGAGCAGAGCAAAGAGATTTAGTGCAACTGAACCAGTATGTGTGTAAGTGTAATCCTGTCTTCTGGTTGTGCAACATTTTCCCCAACAGAAAGACAGTATGAAAAAGGTTAATCCATGTGAATTATTTTTTTATTAACTAATAAACGCACTTGAATTATAACCTATACAGACTCTTGATAGCTTACAACTGGATCTGCACTGCTAATGATTGCATTCTCTTTCTGAACACCCAAAACAAATTCTCTCCAACTTACATTCAGCTTCCCTGCAGTTCTTTGATCAACACAATCTGCATCAGATTTCCAAATCTCAGTTCTTGGACAGTTCTTCCAGTGGACTCAACCTTTCCAGACCTCTTAACAGTCAAACAGTCCATAACATGCAGGCGTCCTCATCTCCTAACACAGAACATAAGGCGAAAGTTGAGCTACTCAATTGCAAATCCATCCGCCTCTCCTCATATAGCTCGATTGTCCATACAGAAAGGATCCAGGCTGGTAGTACTGGGGTTTATGGAAATGGGCTTCATGACTGCATGACAAGGTAGCGTTCCCTTCCTGCTGTGGCCTAGGACTTCCTTACAACCAGGCAACTGTAATTATTGTGATCAAGTTGTAAACAATCAATGACACCAAAAATAAAGCGTAAATCAGGTCAACTGACCGCCCATTGGAATTTGCATAGAAACATATTTTACATTTATTAGAAAAATAAATTTCTTAAATAACACCTAATTGTTTGCAGGTTGACTATTGAATGTAGCGTGTGACCCTTATAACTTCCTCTGCAAAAACATGTTTCTCACTGGGAGGTGGGACAGAGCCAAGGGAAAAAATGTCAAAGGAAAAAAAACAGCATTGTCAGCAGCTAAGCCTTCATTTCCATCGTCTTCAAATCCAAACCCAAAGTGGCGCAAAACGGAGGTGAAGAGAAGCATCCAGCATAAATCTTGTTCATGTAAGTCTTTTGAGTGTCCAATAAATTTCACCTGATCCACAGGGCCAGCGTTGCCCCTAAGCCAGCAAATCCGGCGAAGGCCATAAGTGTGTTTCTCACTGTGAGCTCTGGGTCTGCTACTCTGAAGAACTCTACGAAGCCATCCTGTAAAAAAAATACACAAGCATGGGATTAAAATCTGGAGCTGATGCAGGGGCAAAGTCACACTGCGCACAGGACATATGAACTGTTATGCAACCACTTTTGTCCATGCAGCTGGGATTCTGTCATGACTCACCCATGAGTTGTTTTTCACCATCCATTCCCGCTGTTCAGACAACAGGTAGTCAGAGATCTTCTGTCCCACCAGCTCCACACAGTTCTCCCTGCCCTTCTCCTTCAAGGACTGACACACTGCTGCTCCAAAGGCAACCAGGCTGGCGATTCGGCCCCAGTTGGTGGTCCCATCTGCAAACAGGCTCTTGGCTACTGCACTGACAAAGGTCACGTCATTCCCTCTGTCATCCAAGGACAGTTTGTTGATCATACCTTAAAAAAGAGAGGAAAAAAATATTAAAGCTTTTCAGATTTGACAATTACAAGTACCATTTACACAAAGCTATCACTTATTGGCCAATGTGTTTTTTTTTTCATTGGTTGATAATTTGAGAGCAGAAAGGAAACAACCAATCAGAAAACAAACAAACCAAATGACTAAATCATTCAGTTTAACAAATATATCACTACCTAAAGAGTGAGCAATTACACAAATGAAATATTAAAGAATTGCAGTTCACATAAGCAATATCCCATTAGCCAGCTACTTGAGTAAATATCAGCCAATGAGAGTAATTTAATAGAACTTTTCCCATTGACTGCATTCTTGCAGTGTGATTCAATGAAACAACACAAAGACAATCAACATGATTCTTCTTTTGAATCAAACAAATGCAAGAAATATCATCAGAACTTGACATCGGCTTTAGATGTCTGCCTCCTCTCTAAAGAAGGTGTATCTGCCTTTGCAAAGCCCACATCGGGATCACTGCTGTTACACTGAAGGCAAACTGACTTACATTGCATACTACTGAGTGTCTGAGCCGAAGAACGACTGCTTCCGTATACGTCTCGCCTAAATAAAATGGCTCCTACGGAACAAACCAGCGAACTGAGTCTTTCGTGAGGACCTGAACGCCTCATGGAGCCGACGTGGACTCATGTATATTAAAATCCCAGCTACGATTCAGAACCTACCATTGTATGCGTATCTGTGTTTCTCCAGTACGTCTGCCACCACTTTCTTCATCGTTGACAACGCTTTGCTTTCTCTCCCCCGCTGTTTCGAAAGTCCCGTTGAGTCCATGAGGAACCGGTCGATGAGTTGCCTCGTGTCGTTCTCCAGCACTGCCATCTCACTGTCGGACTGGATATCAGGCGAACACGGCAGAGAGCCTTCGTCCACGTCGTCGCCGTCCGTCCGGATACATTTAGCCGCAAATGCATTTGCCGAAGTCACCTCCAAAGCATTTGGGCGCTTGTTAGGGGAGCTATTGGAGGCAATATTTCCGTTTTGAGTGTCTGTAAATGTGGCCCTCAACGGCGTCGGGGGCGAAGCTCCGGAGGCGAAATGCATGGTTCCGTCAACGACTCCTTTTTGAGGAAGAATTAAACAGCCCATAACTCCTGTCGTTACTCTGGACGCAGCACGTTTCTGGAAATTATACATCTTGATTGCTTGACTTAAGTTTCACTGTCTACTTATGAAGTAAGTGTAAAGAAAAG
>NW_027613757.1:0-25000 GCF_965212315.1 Lampetra planeri
CAGCGTCTCCACACACAGCGTCTCCGCACACAGCGTCTCCGCACAGCGTCTCCACACAGCGTCACACACACAGCGTCTCCACACACAGCGTCTCCGCACACAGCGTCTCCGCACACAGCGTCTCCACACACAGCGTCTCCACACACAGCGTCTCCACACAGCGTCACACACACAGCGTCTCCACACACAGCGTCTCCACACACAGCGTCTCCGCACACAGCGTCTCCGCACACAGCGTCTCCACACAGCGTCTCCCACACAGCGTCTCCACACAGCGTCTCTGCACACAGCGACTCCACACACAGCGTCTCCGCACACAGCATCTCCGCACACAGCGTCTCCACACAGCGTCACACACACAGCGTCTCCACACACAGCGTCTCCACACACAGCGACTCCGCACACAGCGTCTCCGCACACAGCGTCTCCACACAGCGTCACACACACAGCGTCTCCGCATACAGCGTCTCCGCACACAGCGTCTCCGCACACAGCGTCTCCGCACACAGCGTCACACACACAGCGTCTCCACACACAGCGTCTCTGCACACAGCATCTCTGCACACAGCGTCTCCGCACACAGCGTCACACACACAGCGTCTCCACACACAGCGTCTCCGCACACAGCATCTCCGCACACAGCGTCTCCACACAGCGTCACACACACAGCGTCTCCACACACAGCGTTTCACACACAGCGTCTCCACACAGCGTCTCCACACAGCGTCACACACACAGCGTCTCCGCACACAGCGTCTCCGCACACAGCGTCACACACACAGCGTCTCCGCACACAGCGTCTCCGCACACAGCATCTCTGCACACAGCGTCTCCGCACACAGCGTCACACACACAGCGTCTCCACACACAGCGTCTCCGCACACAGCATCTCCGCACACAGCGTCTCCACACAGCGTCACACACACAGCGTCTCCACACACAGCGTTTCACACACAGCGTCTCCACACAGCGTCTCCACACAGCGTCTCCGCACACAGCGTCTCCGCACACAGCGTCTCCACACACAGCGTCTCCGCACACAGCGTCTCCACACACAGCGTCTCCACACACAGCGTCTCCACACACAGTGTCTCCGCACACAGCGTCTCCGCACACAGCGTCTCCACACACAGCGTCTCCACACACAGCGTCTCCGCACACAGCGTCTCCACACACAGCGTCTCCACACACAGCGTCTCCACACACAGCGTCTCCGCACACAGCGTCTCCGCACACAGCGTCTCCGCACACAGCGTCTCCGCACACAGCGTCTCCACACAGCGTCTCCACACACAGTGTCTCCGCACAGAGCGTCTCCGCACACAGCGTCTCCACATAGCGTCACACACACAGCGTCTCCACACACAGCGTTTCCGCACACAGCGTCTCCGCACACAGCGTCACACACACAGCGTCTCCGCACACAGCGTCTCCACACAGCGTCACACACACAGCATCTCTACACACAGCGTTTTACACACAGCGTCTCCGCACACAGCGTCTCCGCACACAGCGTCTCCACACACAGCGTCTCCGCACACAGTGTCTCACACACAGCGTCTCCGCACACAGCGTCTCACACACAGCGTCTCCACACACAGCGTCTCCCCACACAGCGTCTCCACACACAGCGTCTCCGCACACAGCGTCTCCGCACAGCGTCTCCACACAGCGTCACACACACAGCGTCTCCACACACAGCGTCTCCGCACACAGCGTCTCCGCACACAGCGTCTCCACACACAGCGTCTCCACACACAGCGTCTCCACACAGCGTCACACACACAGCGTCTCCACACACAGCGTCTCCACACACAGCGTCTCCGCACACAGCGTCTCCGCACACAGCGTCTCCACACAGCGTCTCCCACACAGCGTCTCCACACACAGCGTTTCACACACAGCGTCTCCACACACAGCGTCTCCGCACACAGTGTCTCACACACAGCGTCTCCGCACACAGCGTCTCACACACAGCGTCTCCACACACAGCGTCTCCCCACACAGCGTCTCCACACACAGCGTCTCCGCACACAGCGTCTCCGCACAGCGTCTCCACACAGCGTCACACACACAGCGTCTCCACACACAGCGTCTCCGCACACAGCGTCTCCGCACACAGCGTCTCCACACACAGCGTCTCCACACACAGCGTCTCCACACAGCGTCACACACACAGCGTCTCCACACACAGCGTCTCCACACACAGCGTCTCCGCACACAGCGTCTCCGCACACAGCGTCTCCACACAGCGTCTCCCACACAGCGTCTCCACACAGCGTCTCTGCACACAGCGACTCCACACACAGCGTCTCCGCACACAGCATCTCCGCACACAGCGTCTCCACACAGCGTCACACACACAGCGTCTCCACACACAGCGTCTCCACACACAGCGACTCCGCACACAGCGTCTCCGCACACAGCGTCTCCACACAGCGTCACACACACAGCGTCTCCGCACACAGCGTCTCCGCACACAGCGTCTCCGCACACAGCGTCTCCGCACACAGCGTCACACACACAGCGTCTCCACACACAGCGTCTCTGCACACAGCATCTCTGCACACAGCGTCTCCGCACACAGCGTCACACACACAGCGTCTCCACACACAGCGTCTCCGCACACAGCATCTCCGCACACAGCGTCTCCACACAGCGTCACACACACAGCGTCTCCACACACAGCGTTTCACACACAGCGTCTCCACACAGCGTCTCCACACAGCGTCACACACACAGCGTCTCCGCACACAGCGTCTCCGCACACAGCGTCACACACACAGCGTCTCCGCACACAGCGTCTCCGCACACAGCATCTCTGCACACAGCGTCTCCGCACACAGCGTCACACACACAGCGTCTCCACACACAGCGTCTCCGCACACAGGATCTCCGCACACAGCGTCTCCACACAGCGTCACACACACAGCGTCTCCACACACAGCGTTTCACACACAGCGTCTCCACACAGCGTCTCCACACAGCGTCACACACACAGCGTCTCCGCACACAGCGTCTCCGCACACAGCGTCTCCGCACACAGCGTCTCCGCACACAGCGTCTCCGCACACAGCGTCTCCACACACAGCGTCTCCACACACAGCGTCTCCACACACAGTGTCTCCGCACACAGCGTCTCCGCACACAGCGTCTCCACACACAGCGTCTCCACACACAGTGTCTCCGCACACAGCGTCTCTGCACACAGCGTCTCCACACACAGCGTCTCCACACACAGTGTCTCCGCACACAGTGTCTCCACACACAGCGTCTCCACACACAGTGTCTCCACACACAGCGTCTCCGCACACAGCGTCTCCGCACACAGCGTCTCCGCACACAGCGTCTCCGCACACAGCGTCTCCGCACACAGCGTCTCCGCACACAGCGTCTCCACACAGCGTCTCCACACACAGTGTCTCCGCACAGAGCGTCTCCGCACACAGCGTCTCCACATAGCGTCACACACACAGCGTCTCCACACACAGCGTTTCCGCACACAGCGTCTCCGCACACAGCGTCACACACACAGCGTCTCCGCACACAGCGTCTCCACACAGCGTCACACACACAGCATCTCTACACACAGCGTTTTACACACAGCGTCTCCGCACACAGCGTCTCCGCACACAGCGTCTCCACACACAGCGTCTCCGCACACAGTGTCTCACACACAGTGTCTCCGCACACAGCGTCTCCACACACAGCGTCTTTGCACACAGCGTCTCCGCACACAGCGTCTAACACACAGCGACTCCGCACACAGCGTCTCCGCACACAGCGTCTCCGCACACAGCGTCTCCACACACAGCGACTCCACACACAGCGACTCTGCACACAGCGTCTCCGCACACAGCGTCTCCACACACAGCGTCTCCACACACAGCGTCTCCACACACAGCGACTCTGCACACAGCAACTCCGCACTCAGCATCTCTGCACGCAGCGTCTCCGCACACAGTGACTCTACATCTCCACTGCTGCCCTCACCTACGCTCCCTCAGACCCGTTCACCCATCTGTCCCGGACGGGCGGATCAGCGAACACCCGCCCGGCGACGGCGTGAGGTTCCCTTGACGCGTGGAGCGGCAGTGGTGAGATGTCTTCACACTTGGTCCCCGGCAACAACTACCTGCTCCGCCCACGCCCTTATATCCCCCTGCCAATTATCTGAGACCTCTTGTGCGATACGCCAGCGGCGTCTCGTTCTCGCCCTGTCGCCGCAGCCTGAATCTTCTCCGAACATTAGATGGGGGATAAAAAATAGCGGCCATCTCGGTATAGGCGCGCGCGAGGGTCGCTCAATCCGACTCGGGGATGGCGAAAAAGGCGGCTAACGAGTCGTCGTCGAGTCCCATGGAAGAGCTTGAAGCGCCTCTTGGGATGTCCATCCCAACGAGATGTAGGTGGCCTCAAATCGACGACGAAAAGCCGTCCAATCTCTCCAACCCAGCTTAAATATACGCTCCAAGCCTGGGGTGTTTCATTCAGAAGCTGTCTTCCCGACAGACCTGTTCTTCACCTGAGGACGGCTGCTTGCGTTGTGGCCGAAACGTCGTGAGAATTATTTTATTATGTTTTATTTTTATTATTTTATTATTTCCCTTCTACGTGACTTTACCGAAAGAACCAAGAAGATGAACCATCCAATCTCCTCTTGCAGCAGTGAACTGACGCACCGGCGGCGGCCTACGGAGCTTGGTAACGACTTCCACCTTGGAAGCTGGTGGCTGCTGCTGTGGCGCGGGACTTTTGCCCAAAATGGCGGACGAGTGGAGCACGGCTGCAGCCCCCGAAATGGCGGGAAGGTCCAGCGATCCAGTCGCCTCGGTCATGACAGCGGTGCGAAGCACGTCTTGGCATCCAGTGGAAGTCGCAGCAGTCATCCGCTCACAAAGATGAGCGGCGGCTGACAGCAACCTCCCCAGGTGGCCGGCGATGTCCAGCCAGCTCTGCAGAGGAGGTGGCTGGGCTGGACTCGCCACGCACTCCTGAGTCGACTGAAGCACGTCGTCGGAGCGGGCGCTCGGAGCTCGGCGTCGTCGTCGGACGACGCAACAGGTGGGTTCTCATGGTTCATCGCCGACTTGGACATTACGGCGAGGATTCGTTGGCACTTCCAACACCAAATGTACCATCTTCAAAAATGACTCACACCGACACGTTGTAACAAGTCACCTGCTTACACTTTATTCACCTATTCTTGCTTCAGTTGTAGGCACTCCTATAACTATCTATATGGTAACTTTTCCCCACTCTTATCTACCTTTCACCTCGCTTATCCTACACTCAGCAACTCTGCTCTGAGCGACTCCACACACAGCGTCCTCACACATAGCGTCTCCGCACAAAGCGTCTCCGCAAACAGCATCTTCGCACACAGCGTCTCCACACACAGCGTCTCCACACACAGCGTCTCCACACACAGCGTCTCCACACACAGCGTCTCCACACACAGCGTCTCCACACACAGCGTCTCCGCACACAGCGTCTCCGCACACAGCGTCTCCGCACAAAGCATCTCCGCACCCAGCGTCTCCGCACACAGTGTCTCACACACAGTGTCTCCGCACACAGTATCTCCGCACCCAGCGTCTCCGCACACAGTGTCTCACACACAGCGTCTCCACACTCAGCGTCATCGCACACAGCGTCTCCGCACACAGCGTCTCCACACACAGCGTCTCCACACACAGCATCTCTGCACCCAGCATCTCCGCACACAGTGTCTCACACACAGCATCTCCGCAAACAGCATCTCCGCACCCAGTGTCTCCGCACACAGTGTCTCCGCACACAGCGACTCCGCACACAGTGTCTCACACACAGCGTCTCCGCACACAGTGTCTCACACACAGCGTCTCCGCACACAGCATCTCCGCACACAGTGTCTCACACACAGCGTCTCCGCACACAGCATCTCCGCACCCAGCGTCTCCGCACACAGTGTCTCCGCACACAGCGACTCCGCACACAGTGTCTCACACACAGCGTCTCCGCACACAGTGTCTCACACACAGCATCTCCGCACCCAGCGTCTCCGCACACAGTGTCTCCGCACACAGCGACTCCGCATGCAGTGTCTCACACACAGCGTCTCCGTACACAGCATCTCCGCACCCAGCGTCTCCGCACACAGTGTCTCACACACAGTGTCTCCGCACACAGAATATTTGCACACAGCGTCTCCGCGCACAGTGACTCTACATCTCCACCGCTGCCCTCTCCTACGCTCACTCAGACTCGCTCACCCATCTGTCCCAGGCGGGGGGATCAGCCAACACCCGCCCAGCAATGGCGTGAGGGTTGAGGTCCCGTTGACGGCTGGAGCGGCAGTGGTGTGATGTCTTCACACTTGGTCCCCGGCAACAACTCCCCGCTCCGCTCATTCACATGCCCTTATATCCCCCTGCCAATTATCCGAGACCTCTCGTGCGTCTCTTTAAGCTCTCGCCAGGCTGGCGCCTATTGGCCCATCAATCAACCCTCATCTCCCGTCTCCCTGGCAACACCTCGGGTCTCAACGTGCACAACTGGTCGACCCCGTTAGCACCTGCTTCGCCTCTTACAACTGGCGGTTTGTCCGTGCAAACCTCACGTGCACCTGTTTGCCCTCAGTTGCCCTCGGTTAACTGTGCACACCGCCTATGTCACTACTCTACATCATCCCCCCCCCCCGCATGAATAAAGACGCAGCCGTCCCGGCTGTCAATATATGCAAACGTGCGCGTATGTGTTGTGACCGACCCATGAACTAGCGTAATCATAAGCAGTGACTGTGGAAGAGCAACGAACAACAACAATAAACAGTAACAAAGGAAATGTGACGGCGTGAACAAACCGTCCTAATCAACAAAAAATGATGTCTCGCGAGCGAGTGTGTGCGGCAGGACCGTCCCCACGGGTAGAGACGGTTTCGCTCGTGCGTGAAGAATGGTCCACTGCAGGGGTTCTCATCGCTCTGTCTGTGGCCATTAGGCTCTCTGGTCCTGTGGATTGTGGGAGGAGGAGGAGGTATTGTAGCCGGAGGATGGATGCGGCGGGAAGCCTCCATTTCCGCGGCGGCAGTCGACGGCGATGTGGCCCCTGCAGCCGCACCTGTAGCAGGTACGGTAAGGACGCCCAGGCGGCTGGCTCTGAGAGGTGGGGCCTTACCATCAGCCCCACCAAAACTAAACACCTGCCTGGGTATTTTGTGTCATCAAATACTCTCCTCCCTCCACTCCCCATGAGTGATGAGGCAGTTGTGGAGAGATTGGAGAGGTTTCTATACCTGGGCAGTGTGCTTATGACCAGCTCCGCTTTGACGGCAGATGTCTCACTCCGATTCAGTCGAGCGGCATTGTCTTTTCATCAGCTGCGTAACGCTGTGTGGAAGCTACCTGGTCTGTCATGGATCCCTCTCAAGGAACATCTGCACTGGTTTGAACAATTCAGGCTGGCCTCTCTATGATCCATCCTTAGTTTAACCAGGATACATTGTGGGAGAAGCTCGTAGACCCTGGAACGATCTGGACACATTCCTATCGGTGAGCTCCTCCGGCAGCAAGATCGCGTTGACTGGGTCATGTTGCTCGCATGCCCAGCCACTGCATGCCAAAACGGTTTCTGTTTGGTCGGATAGAGGCAGTTAAACGGGCACAGCACGGGCTAGAGAGGAGATGGAGTGATGTGGTACAGGAGGATGTGGAGCTGAGTGAACTTGCCGATGACTGGTGCCAGCAGTGTCAAGATCGGCCTCTGTGGAGGAGGCTCGTGAAGGACGCTGCTACTGGGCAGTTGGAGGCAGTCGCCCTCCACAAACAGCAGAGGGCAGAGGAGCGATGCTCACAACAACGAGCAGAGCGCCGGGCGACTAAAACACAGCGAGTTGGCACAGTGGGGGGCACAGGTGAGGTGCAGTGACTCACTTGGAGACGATACGACTTGGAGGCACTTTTTTCTTCTTGATTCTTTCGGTAAAGTCACGTAGAAGGGAAATAATAAAATAAAATAAATGTAGCATAATAAAAAAAATTTCACAACGCAAATTTAGTATTATTTAATTATTTAAGGGAAATAATTAAACAAAAAAATACAACATTATAAAATATTTGTTATTATGTTTGATTTTTATTATTAAAATATTATAAAATAAATTTTATTATGTTTTATTTGTATTACTTTATTATTTCCCTTCTACGTGACTTTACCGAAAGAACCAAGAAGATGAATCCCTGCAGTCACGAAAGCTTTAAATCGAAATTGGAGGCACTTCTTTATCAACAAGCACCATCGGGGTTAACACTCTTAGTGATTCGTCCGTCTATTGTCGGCGACGCTACTCAGGACAGTTGGCAGGCTGCCTGACTGGTGGCGCTCCGAGATGGTGAAGATGGAGACGACGATGAGAAGGATGGTGAAGATGACGAGAAGGATGGTGAAGACGACGAGAAGGACGGTGACGAAGACTTGAGCAGCACGACGGGGATCCCACTCCACACGACAGCCCCGAGGTCCCCACAGGGGCCCCTCTTATACTGTCACGTGGCCTCGCTCCGCCCCCGGCCACGCCCCCCTTCTGGAACCTACCAGCGGGTTCTTGGTGTGCCCCTTCTGTGACCTTTCCCCTCGAGCCCCCTCTGGTGTGTCACGTGGCCTGCTGACGTCAGAGCTGCCATACGCCGCAGATCCCCTTCCCTGCCAGCAGCCGGCGCTATGCTGCTACACTATGCCACTACACAGGTGGTGCATCGGCCAGTCATCTCAGTCAGTCGACCCGTGGCACCTGGGTCTGCCCTGTGACCTCCTGCCAGTGGGCGTTCGACACTTCACGTGGCCTCAACGTGCACATAGCCTAGCAAAACCACCGTGGTGACGTCACCGCCACTTAGTGGCGAATGGCGTTTGTTGTGTGACGAGGTGTGTGTGTGACGAGGTGTCTGCGTGTGTGTGACGAGGTGTCTGCGTGTGCGTGACGAGGTGTTCTCAGGCTCGCTACTCGAGTCCCTGGTCCCCGGAGCTCGCGGCTCCTCTCGTCTCCGCGTCGACTTCGCGCTCTCCCGGGACGACCTCTTTCAGTGGGAGCAGCGGACACGGGGGCTCGGGGGGCAGTCGAGAGGGGGGCTCGCGGGCTCGGACGGGGGCCCCGCGGGGGAGCGAGGGGGCCCCGCGGGGGAGCGAGAGGGCCCCGTGGGGGAGCGAGGGGGCCCCGCGGGGGAGCGAGAGGGCCCCGTGGGGGAGCGAGGGGGCCCCGCGGGGTCCCTCCTGCAGGAGTCGCTTGCCGTGGTGCGGGCGCTGGAGGAGGAGAAGGAGCGCTGGGAGCAGGAGCTGAGGGCGGCACGGAACCGCTTCCTTCTACACATGCGGAGAATCGGCTGCCGGCGTGAGCGGCCCTGCACCCTCATCCTGCACTCCCCTCCTGCACCCTCCTCTTGCACTCCCCTCCTGCACCCTCCTCCTGCACCCTCCTCCTGCACTCCCCTCCTACACCCTCCTCCTGCACCCTCCTCCTGCACCCTCCTCCTGCACCCTCCTCCTGCACCCTCCTCCTGCACCCTCCTCCTGCACCCTCCTCCTGCACCCTACTCCTACACCCTCCTCCTGCACCCTCCTCCTGCACCCTCCTCCTGCACTCCCCTCCTGCACCCTCCTCCTGCACCCTCCTCCTGCACCCTCCTCCTGCACCCTCCTCCTGCACCCTCCTCCTGCACCCTCCTCCTGCACCCTACTCCTACACCCTCCTCCTGCACCCTCCTCCTGCACCCTCCTCCTGCACTCCCCTCCTGCACTCCTCTCCTGCACCCTCCTCCTGCACCCTCCTCCTGCACCCTCCTCCTGCACCCTCCTCCTGCACCCTCCTCCTGCACCCTCCTCCTGCACCCTACTCCTGCACCCTCCTCCTGCACCCTCCTCCTGCACCCTCCTCCTGCACCCTCCTCCTGCACCCTACTCCTACACCCTCCTCCTGCACCCTCCTCCTGCACCCTCCTCCTGCACCCTCCTCCTGCACCCTCCTCCTGCACTCCCCTCCTGCACCCTCCTCCTGCACCCTCCTCCTGCACTCCCCTCCTACACCCTCCTCCTGCACCCTCCTCCTGCACCCTCCTCCTGCACCCTCCTCCTGCACCCTCCTCCTGCACCCTACTCCTGCACCCTACTCCTGCACCCTCCACCTACACCCTCCTCCTGCACCCTCCTCCTGCACCCTCCTCCTGCACCCTCCTCCTGCACCCTCCTCCTGCACCCTCCTCCTGCACCCTCCTCCTGCACCCTCCTCCTGCACCCTCCTCCTCCTGCACCCTCCTCCTGCACCCTCCACCTGCACCCTCCTCCTGCACCCTCCTCCTGCACCCTCCTCCTGCACCCTCCTCCTCCTGCACCCTCCTCCTGCACCCTCCTCCTGCACCCTCCTCCTGCACCCTCCTCCTGCACCCTCCTCCTGCACCCTACTCCTACACCCTCCTCCTGCACCCTCCTCCTGCACCCTCCACCTACACATTCTCTGCACACTCCTCCTGCACTCTCTCCTCTGCCATTATGCTGTACTGATAAACAAGTTACTATCTTCGTGGGCTTTACCTGGTGAGATAAAGCAGTGTTAGTTGTGTAATAAAGCTCGTTGAGACGACTTCTGGAATCCGTCTGTTATTCAACTTATGTTACAGTTACTGCCTATCAGCAGCGTGAGAGGGACAGATAGAGAGAGAGACGCACTGCCACGTGGCAACTCGGAGCCCCGCTCCCGCGTGGCCCCCTTCCTCCGTTCGTTCCCGTTCTGACCACGTGTCGTTCGTCTCCACCCCTATTTAATACTCGGGTCACGTGGTACGTTTCCGCCAATCCTCGTTAGCCTGCATGGAATCTTCCAGGCTCCCTCGTCAGCCCCCGAGACCACGCCCCTGACTCATCTCCCCATTGGCTGTGGCCAAAGCCAGCAGAACCAATCCTTATAGCTGTCACCTTTCCATCACATCAGGGCCATGCCACCAGGCTTCCCCCCATTGGCTGTAAACCAGGACTGGCAGAGCCAATCACCATGACGAGTTGTGATACGTCAGTGAGCCGGATATATCCTCATATTACAGTTGTATTTGTGCGTCTGTTGTAAGTAATCTCTGTACCTTCCCTAAACTCTGCACTCCTATCGTCCTGTCGTGTTTTTGTATTGTTTGTCGGTGTCACGTTCTGACCCCGTGCCCCCCACTGGACATCTGTAATCCACTCTGCTGCCCCCCCCCCCCGCTTCTCCCCCACTCTCAGTGCTGCACGTGCAGGAGGAGCTGCGCCGGGCACTGGAGCAGGGTCACGTGATCCCACAACGGCGACACCTCGAGCTGTGGCACCGTCACGTGCAGGTGAGAGGCAGGTGCATGTGGAAGTCACGTGATGCTCACTTGGTGGTGATGATGTCGATGGTCATGAGGATGTTGGTGGTGGTGGTGGTGGGCATGGTGGTGGTGGTGATGATGATGTTAATGTTTATGATGATGACGATGATTTTGATGATGGTCCTGATATTCTTTGGGTCTTTCCGTGAAGTCACGTAGATAGGTTCAAAGAATATGAAAAAAACTACGACGTTTCGATCACAACACAAGCGGTCGTCATCAGGAATAGGGGGTTAACTTCTAAAGGCAAACTGTTTTAAAGGTTTTAAATGAGCGTGGTCCAAATGTCAGCCGCCAATGTTAATGTGAGCGGTGGGCAGCGACCGCGGCGGTGGCGGGTGCCAACTGAGCAATCATTGGACGGACGTTATTAACCAGTTGAAGTCATAATTGGCTGTCATGTTCCCATCCTACCACCTTCCGATGTTAGTTGTAATTTTCGGCTCTCTAATTTTACATTAACAGGTTAAATGTCTCACACCAACACAGCCACCTCGCGCGCCCAGCTCGAGGTTGCTGCTCTGCGATCTGCCATGAACATGCCAATCTCTCACATTAACACGCCAATCTCTCACATTAACACGTTAATCTCTCACATTAACATGCCAATCTTTCACATTAACACGTTAATCTCTCACATTAACATGCCAATCTCTCACATTAACATGCCAATCTCTCACATTAACATGCCAATCTCTCACATTAACACACTAATCTCTCACATTAACATGCCAATCTTTCACAATACGCTAATCTCTCACATTAACATGCCAATCTCTCACATTAACATGATAATCTCTCACATTAACATGCTAATCTCTCACATTAACATGCTAATCTCTCACATTAACATGCTAATCTCTCACATTAACACCCCAATCTCTCACATTAACACGCCAATCTCTCACATTAACATGCCAATCTCTCACATTAACACACTAATCTCTCACATTAACATGCCAATCTTTCACAATACGCTAATCTCTCACATTAACATGCCAATCTCTCACATTAACACGCTAATCTCTCACATTAACACGCCAATCTCTCACATTAACACGTTAATCTCTCACATTAACATGCCAATCTTTCACATTAACACGTTAATCTCTCACATTAACATGCCAATCTCTCACATTAACATGCCAATCTCTCACATTAACACACTAATCTCTCACATTAACATGCCAATCTTTCACAATACGCTAATCTCTCACATTAACATGCCAATCTCTCACATTAACATGATAATCTCTCACATTAACATGCCAATCTCTCACATTAACATGCTAATCTCTCACATTAACATGCTAATCTCTCACATTAACACGCTACTCTCTCACATTAACACGCCAATCTCTCACATTAACACGCTAATCTCTCACATTAACACTCTAATCTCTCACATTATCACACTAATCTCTCACATTAACATGCTAATCTCTCACATTAACACGCTAATCTCTCACATTAACACGCTAATCTCTCACATTAACACGCTAATCTCTCACATTAACACGCCAATCTCTCACATTAACACGCTAATCTCTCACATTAACACTCTAATCTCTCACATTATCACACTAATCTCTCACATTAACATGCTAATCTCTCACATTAACACTCTAATCTCTCACATTAACACGCTAATCTCTCACATTAACATGCTAATCTCTCACATTAACACGCTAATCTCTCACATTAACACGCTAATCTCTCACATTAACACGCTAATCTCTCACATTAACATGCTAATCTCTCACATTAACACGCTAATCTCTCACATTAACACGCTCATCTCTCACATTAACACGCTAATCTCTCACATTAACACGCCAATCTCTCACATTAACACGCCAATCTCTCACATTAACACGCTAATCTCTCACATTAACATGCTAATCTCTCACATTAACACGCTAATCTCTCACATTAACACGCTAATCTCTCACATTAACATGCTAATCTCTCACATTAACACGCTAATCTCTCACATTAACATGCTAATCTTTCACATTAACACGCTAATCTCTCACATTAACACGCTAATCTCTCACATTAACACGCTAATCTCTCACATTAACATGCTAATCTCTCACATTAACACGCTAATCTCTCACATTAACATGCTAATCTCTCACATTAACACGTTACTCTCTCACATTAACATGCCAATCTCTCACATTAACACGCTAATCTCTCACAATAACATGCCAATCTCTCACATTAACACGCTAATCTCTCACATTAACATGCTAATCTCTCACATTAACACACTAATCTCTCACATTAACATGCTAATCTCTCACATTAACACGTTACTCTCTCACATTAACATGCCAATCTCTCACATTAACACGCTAATCTCTCACATTAACACGCTAATCTCTCACATTAACATGCCAATCTCTCACATTAACACGCTAATCTCTCACATTAACATGCAAATCTCTCACATTAACATGCTCATCTCTCACATTAACACGCTAATATCTCACATTAACACGCTAATCTCTCACATTAACACGCTAATCTCTCACATTAACATGCTAATCTCTCACATTAACACGCTAATCTCTCACATTAACATGCTTCTCTCTCACATTAACACGCTAATCTCTCACATTAACATGCAAATCTCTCACATTAACATGCTAATCTCTCACATTAACATGCTAATCTCTCACATTAACATGCAAATCTCTCACATTAACATGCAAATCTCTCACATTAACATGCAAATCTCTCACATTAACATGCAAATCTCTCACATTAACATGCAAATCTCTCACATTAACACGCTAATCTCTCACATTAACATGCTAATCTCTCACATTAACACGCTAATCTCTCACATTAACATGCTAATCTCTTACATTAACATGCTAATCTCTCACATTAACATGCTAATCTCTCACATTAACATGCTAATCTCTCACATTAACATGCTAATCTCTCACATTAACACGCTAATCTCTCACATTGACATGCCAATCTCTCACATTAACACACTCATCTCTCACATTAACATGCCAATCTCTCACATTAACACGCTCATCTCTCACATTAACATGCTCATCTCTCACATTAACACGTTAATCTCTCACATTAACACGCTCATCTCTCACATTAACACGCTCATCTCTCACATTAACATGCTCATCTCTCACATTAACACGCTAATCTCTCACATTAACACGCTCATCTCTCACATTAACATGCTCATCTCTCACATTAACATGCCAATCTCTCACATTAACACGCTCATATCTCACATTAACATGCTACTCTCTCACATTAACATGCTCATCTCTCACATTAACACACTCATCTCTCACATTAACATGCTACTCTCTCACATTAACATGCTCATCTCTCACATTAACACACTCATCTCTCACATTAACATGCTCATCTCTCACATTAACATGCTCATCTCTCACATTAACATGCTCATCTCTCACATTAACACACTCATCTCTCACATTAACATGCTCATCTCTCACATTAACATGCTAATCTCTCACATTAACATGCTCATCTCTCACATTAACACACTCATCTCTCACATTAACATGCTCATCTCTCACATTAACATGCTACTCTCTCACATTAACATGCTCATCTCTCACATTAACATGCTCATCTCTCACATTAACATGCTACTCTCTCACATTAACATGCCAATCTCTCACATTAACATGCTCATCTCTCACATTAACATGCCAATCTCTCACATTAACACGCTCATATCTCACATTAACATGCTACTCTCTCACATTAACATGCTCATCTCTCACATTAACACACTCATCTCTCACATTAACATGCTACTCTCTCACATTAACATGCTCATCTCTCACATTAACACACTCATCTCTCACATTAACATGCTCATCTCTCACATTAACATGCTCATCTCTCACATTAACATGCTACTCTCTCACATTAACATGCTCATCTCTCACATTAACATGCTCATCTCTCACATTAACATGCTACTCTCTCACATTAACATGCCAATCTCTCACATTAACACACTCATCTCTCACATTAACATGCTAATCTCTCACATTAACATGCTAATCTCTCACATTAACACGCTAATCTCTCACATTAACACGCTAATCTCTCACATTAACACGCTAATCTCTCACATTAACATGCTAATCTCTCACATTAACACGCTCATCTCTCACATTAACATGCTCATCTCTCACATTAACACGCTAATCTCTCACATTGACATGATAATCTCTCACATTAACACGCTAATCTCTCACATTAACATGCTAATCTCTCACATTAACACGCTAATCTCTCACTTTAACACGCTCATCTCTCACATTAACATGCTCATCTCTCACATTAACATGCCAATCTCTCACATTAACACACTCATCTCTCACATTAACATGCCAATCTCTCACATTAACACGCTCATCTCTCACATTAACATGCTCATCTCTCACATTAACATGCCAATCTCTCACATTAACACACTCATCTCTCACATTAACATGCTAATCTCTCACATTAACATGCTCATCTCTCACATTAACATGCTACTCTCTCACATTAACATGCTCATCTCTCACATTAACATGCTCATCTCTCACATTAACACACTCATCTCTCACATTAACACGCTAATCTCTCACATTAACATGCTAATCTCTCACATTAACACGCTACTCTCTCACATTAACATGCTCATCTCTCACATTAACACACTCATCTCTCACATTAACACGCTAATCTCTCACATTAACATGCTAATCTCTCACATTAACATGCTAATCTCTCACATTAACATGCTCATCTCTCACATTAACACGCTCATCTCTCACATTAACCCGCTCATCTCTCACATTAACACGCTCATCTCTCACATCAACACGCTCATCTCTCACATTAACACGCTCATCTCTCACATTAACATGCTCATCTCTCACATTAACACGCTCATCTCTCACATTAACACGCTCATCTCTCACATTAACACGCTCATCTCTCACATTAACATGCTAATCTCTCACATTAACATGCTCATCTCTCACATTAACACGTTAATCTCTCGCATTAACATGCTCATCTGTCACATTGACATGCTCATCTGTCACATTAACATGCTCATCTCTCACATCAACACGCTCATCTCTCACATTAACACGCTCATCTCTCACATTAACACGCTCATCTCTCACATTAACATGCTCATCTCTCACATTAACATGCCAATCTCTCACATTAACACACTCATCTCTCACATTAACATGCCAATCTCTCACATTAACACGCTCATCTCTCACATTAACATGCTCATCTCTCACATTAACATGCCAATCTCTCATATTAACACACTCATCTCTCACATTAACATGCTAATCTCTCACATTAACACACTCATCTCTCACATTAACATGCCAATCTCTCACATTAACACACTCATCTCTCACATTAACATGCTAATCTCTCACATTAACACACTCATCTCTCACATTAACATGCTACTCTCTCACATTAACATGCTCATCTCTCACATTAACATGCTACTCTCTCACATTAACATGCTCATCTCTCACATTAACACGCTCATCTCTCACATTAACATGCTACTCTCTCACATTAACACACTCATCTCTCACATTAACATGCTAATCTCTCACATTAACACGCTCATCTCTCACATTAACATGCTACTCTCTCACATTAACACGCTCATCTCTCACATTAACATGCTACTCTCTCACATTAACATAGCCACCTCAGCGTGCTCGCCGTGGAGGCTGCTGTACGATCTTGCGTTAACATGATCATTTTTACTTGGCAGCCTTTTGATTGGTGGAAAACCCACCACGGCCGCTGCCCACCACTTACATTAACATTGGCTGCTGACATTTGGGCGACGCCCATTTCTAACCTTGAAAACAGTTTGCCTTTAGAAGCCAATCCCCTTTTCCTGATGACGACCGCTTGTGTTGCGATCGAAACGTCGTAGTTTTTTGTTATTTTCTTTGAACCTATCTACGTGACTTTCCAGAAAGACCCAAAGAATATGAATTCCTGCAGTCACGAATGTTTTAAGTAAAGATGGTTCTGATGTTGATGGTGGTAATGTGATGATGATGCTGATGTTGATGGTGGTTCTGATGTTGATGTTAGTGGTCATTGATGGTGTTTGTGATGTTGATGATGCTGGTGATGTTGATAATGATGGTATTGATGTTAGTGGTAGTGTTGATAATGATTTGTATGATCTTATTGGTGATGTTCATGGTGATGGTGTAGGATGTTAGTGGTAATGTTCATTGTGATGATGATGATGATATTGGTGGTGATGTTGGTGGTGATGTTGATGGCGATGTTGATGGTGATGTTGGTGATGTTGATGGTGATTTGATTGTGATGTTGATGGTCATGTTAGTGGTGATGTTGACAGTGATGTTGATGTTGTTGGTGATGTTGATGGCGATATTGATGGTGACGTTGATGGTGATGTTGATAGTGATGTTTGTGGTGGTGATGTTGGTGGTGATGTTGATCTTGGTGGTGATGTTGAAGGTGATGTTGATGGTGATGGTGATATTGATGTTGATAGTGATGTTTGTGGTGGTTATATTGATGTTGATGTTGGGGGTGATGTTGATAGTGATATTGATATTGATGGTGATGTTGGTGGTGATGGTGATGTTGATGTTGATGTTGGTGGTGATGTTGATGGTGATGTTGATGGTGATGTTGATGTTGGTGGTGATGTTGGTGGTGATGTTGATGGTGATGTTGATGTTGGTGGTGATGTTGGTGGTGATGTTGATGGTGATGGTGATGTTGATGGTGATGTTGGTGGTGATGGTGATGTTGGTGGTGATGTTGATGGTGATGTTGATGGTGATGTTGGTGGTGATGTTAATATTGATGTTGATGTTGGTGGTGATGTTGATGGTGATGTTGATGTTGGTGGTGATGTTGGTGGTGATGTTGATGGTGATGGTGATGTTGATGGTGATGTTGGTGGTGATGGTGATGTTGGTGGTGATGTTGATGGTGATGTTGATGGTGATGTTGGTGGTGATGTTGATATTGATGTTGATGTTGGTGGTGATGTTGATGGTGATGTTGATGTTGGTGGTGATGTTGGTGGTGATGTTGACGGTGATGTTGATGTTGGTGGTGATGTTGGTGGTGATGTTGATGGTGATGTTGATGGTGATGGTGATGTTGATGGTGATGTTGATGGTGATGTTGATGTTGGTGGTGATGTTGGTGGTGATGTTGATGGTGATGTTGATGGTGATGTTGATGTTGGTGGTGATGTTGGTGGTGATGTTGATGGTGATGTTGATGTTGGTGGTGATGTTGGTGGTGATGTTGATGGTGATGTTGATGGTGATGTTGATGTTGGTGGTGATGGTGATGTTGGTGGTGATGTTGATGGTGATGATGTTGATGGTGATGTTGATGTTGGTGGTGATGTTGGTGGTGATGTTGATGGTGATGTTGATGGTGATGTTGATGTTGGTGGTGATGTTGATGTTGATGGTGATGTTGATGTTGGTGGTGATGTTGATGGTGATGTTGATGGTGATGTTGGTGGTGATGTTGATGGTGATGTTGATGTTGATGGTGATGTTGATGTTGGTGGTGATGTTGGTGGTGATGTTGATGGTGATGTTGATGGTGATGTTGGTGGTGATGTTGGTGGTGATGTTGATGGTGATGTTGATGCCCTCTGCAGGATATCACGGCCGCACACCTGGAGGAGATGGCCGAGCTCGACCAAGACGCGGAGGAGAGGGGGGTGGGGGGTCAGAGGGGTGAGGGGTCAGAGGGGTGAGGGGGCAGAGGGGTGAGGGGTCAGAGGGGTCAGAGGGGTGAGGGGTCAGAGGGGTGGGGGGTCAGAGGGGTGAGGGGTCAGAGGGGTGAGGGGTCAGAGGGGTGGGGGGGTCAGAGGGGTGAGGGGTCAGAGGGGTGAGGGGGCAGAGGGGTGAGGAGACAGAGGGGTGGGGGGTCAGAGGGGTGGGGGGTCAGAGGGGTGAGGGGGCAGAGGGGTGGGGGGTCAGAGGGGTGGGGGGTCAGAGGGGTGAAGGGTCAGAGGGGTGAGGAGACAGAGGGGTGAGGGGTCAGAGAGGTGAGGGTGAGGGGTTAGAGGGGTGGGGGGACAGAGGGGTGAGGGGTCAGGGCGGTGAGGGGTCAGAGCGGTGAGGGGTCAGAGGGGTGAGGGGTTAGAGGGGTGGGGGGACAGAGGGGTGAGTGGTGAGGCTAATGGGATTATCCGCCCAGTGTAAACACTCCCCAGATGAATAAAGCACTCGGCGCTCTCCCGTGACTCCCTCCGTGACTCTTCCTCCGTGACTCTTCCGCTGTGACGGCACTCGGATGTCACCACGTGCTCACGGCTCGCAGTGGAGGCACGCGTCTGCCTCCGCGTGTGAGAGGTTTCCACTGCTGGGCACGGTGCTAATGGCCTGCTTCGGTTTGACAGCAGAGGTCTCACTCCGAGTAAGTCAGGCGGCATTGTCGTTTCATCGGCTGCGTAACGCTACGTGGAGGCTACCTGCTCCGTTGTTCCACACAAAGCTTTGGATATTCTCGGCGACGGTCATGTCCTCCCTTCTCTACGCCCGCGAAACGTGGACCCATCTAATAGAACATCTGCGCCAGTTAGAAACATTCAGCCTGGCCTGCCTACGGTCCATCCTGGGTTTAACCACCAGGCTGAATTGTGTGAGAAGCTTACAAATCCTCGAAAGATCTGGTCACATTCCCATCAGTGGGCGCCTCCTACAGGCAAGGCTGCATTGACTGGGTCATGTAACCCGCATGCCCAGCCACCGCATGCCTAAACAACTTTTGTCGGATCGAGGGGGCTAAACGGGTGCGGCACGGGCTAGAGAAGAGATGGAGTGATGTGGTACAGGAGGACGTGGAGCTGAGTGGACTTGCCGATGACTGGTACCAGCGGTGTCAAGATCGGCCTCAGTGGAGGAGGCTCGTGAAGGACGCTACTGGGCAGTTGGAGGCAGTCGCCCTCCAACAACAACGGAGGGCGGAGGAGTGACGCTCACAACAACGAGTGGAGCGCCGGTCGGATAAAACACAGAAAATTGGCACAGTAGGGGGCACATGTGGGGCATCCCATGGCACCTGGGTCTGTCCCGTGACCTCCTGCCAGCGTGCGTTCGAGTGCACATAGCCTGGCACAAGCGCCGTGGTGACGTCACCGCTATTTAGTTGCGAGTGGAGGTTGTTGTGTGTAGGACACGTTTGTCTACGTGTCTCCACGTGTCTCCAAGTATCTCAACGTGTGTATGTGTGTGTGAGACGCGTGTGTGCGTGTCTGTGTGTGTGTGTACAGGACGTGTGTGTGTGTCTGTGTGTGTGAGACGTGTGTGTGTGTGTGAGTGACGTGTGTGTGTGTGTGAAACTCGTGTTTCCGTGTGTATGTGTGTGTGTGTGTCTGTGTGTGTGTGATGTGTGTGTGTGTGACGTGTGTGTGTGTGAAACTCATGTTTCCGTGTGTCTGTGTGTGTGTGACGTGTGTGTGTATGAAACTCGTGTTTCCGTGTGTATGTGTGTGTGAGACGCGTGTGTGCGTGTCTGTGTGTGTGTGTACAGGACGTGTGTGTGTGTCTGTGTGTGTGAGACGTGTGTGTGTGTGTGAGTGACGTGTGTGTGTGTGTGAAACTCGTGTTTCCGTGTGTATGTGTGTGTGTGTGTCTGTGTGTGTGTGATGTGTGTGTGTGTGACGTGTGTGTGTGTGTGTCTGTGTGTGTGTGATGTGTGTGTGTGTGACGTGTGTGTGTATGAAACTCGTGTTTCCGTGTGTATGTGTGTGTGAGACGCGTGTGTGCGTGTCTGTGTGTGTGTGTACAGGACGTGTGTGTGTGTCTGTGTGTGTGAGACGTGTGTGTGTGTGTGAGTGACGTGTGTGTGTGAAACTCGTGTTTCCGTGTGTATGAGACGCGTGTGTGTGTGACGTGTGTGTGTATGTGTGTGTGTCTGTGTGTGTGTGTAACGTGTGTGTGTGTGCGTGAAACTCGTGTTTCCGTGTGTATGAGACGCGTGTGTGTGTGACGTGTGTGTGTGTATGTGTGTGTGTCTGTGTGTGTGTGTAACGTGTGTGTGTGTGCGTGAAACTCGTGTTTCCGTGTGTATGAGACGCGTGTGTGTGTGACGTGTGTGTGTGTATGTGTGTGTGTCTGTGTGTGTGTGTAACGTGTGTGTGTGTGCGTGAAACTCGTGTTTCCGTGTGTATGAGACGCGTGTCTCCGTGTTGTCCCTGTGCTGGAACGTGCCTGGAGGGGAGTGAAAATTCACTCAAACCGGTTCAGCGAGTGCTCCGCTGATAAAACGAGGCGCATTGCCATAACACACACAAAACAAAGCACAGATAAAGATCCCCCGTGTAGCCTGCTGCATCACCACACTATCCTGTAGGAGAAATCCGATGATCTACAAAGCTCTGTTTTTTCCACAGATGTCCAGTAGGGGGTGATCTTCTTAGGTTTTTTCGGTAAAGTCACCATGTAGGTAAAACATCAAAATTAATGAAAATAAAATAAAAACAAAAATCACGACGTTTCGGAGGCAACACAAGTCTCCGTCATCAGGTGGGACCGTCACAGCCAGATTAGCTGCATCAAGTGAGGCAATGATTCAAGATGTAATCCCTCTCTCCTCCCCCCTCAACTCGCTTTTAAGGGATTACATCTTGAATCATTGCCTCACTTGATGCAGCTAATCTGGCTGTGACGGTCCCACCTGATGACGGAGACTTGTGTTGCCTCCGAAACGTCGTGATTTTTGTTTTTATTTTATTTTATTTTCATTAATTTTGATGTTTTACCTACACGGTGACTTTACCGAAAAAACCTAAGAATATGATTCCTTGCAGTCACGAAAGCTTCAAATCTAGAAACAGTAGGGGGTGGTTTAAAAAGTATCAACAACACACGATACCAACAACACACGATGCCAACAACACACGATACCAACAACACACGATACCAACAACACACGATACCAACAACACACGATACCAACAACACACGATGCCAACAACACACGATACCAACAACACACGATACCAACAACACACGATACCAACAACACACGATACCAACAACACACAATACCAACAACACACGATACCAACAACACACGATGCCAACAGCACGAAAAGGAGTGCAAAGTACGTCAATGGTGAACATCACTGTTGGGGAAAGTGCTGTTAGCGAGTAGCACCTATGAAGGCCACCACCACGATGGGCCACCTTTGTCTTCACCCAAATTACTAATTTAAGGCCGAGTCGACCTAGAGGAGGCCCAGGACCTTGTCAGATACTTGTCACTGTTTTTTGGTGACGAGCGGCGCAGTGCGCTAACCGCTGCGCCACCGCTCTGCACACAAAGACAAAGATACCCCTATTGCCTTAACAGACTGTTGGGGCAAGTGCAGTTAGTGAGCAGCACCTATGAAGGCCGGCACGGCACACGAAGGGGGTGGGTGGTCAACTCCACACCCGGCCGCCTTTGTCTCCCCAGTGGCGATGTTTGCACATCATACCAGGTACTTATTTGAGGCTGAGTCGACCTAGGAGAGTCCCAAGACCGGTTCAGATTCGTGTCACTGTCGTTGGTCGCGAGCCGCGCAGTGCGCTAATCGCTGCGCCACCGCTCAGCACACACGCACATACACACATGCAACACGTAAACACACCCACACACATTCCATCTCGCACACACACACACGTGCTGCCATTCAGCTTCCACAGGCACGCACACTCCGACTGCACACCCCGTTAAACACCTAACACACACCAGCCCCCATTCGCCACGAAGCAGCGGTGACGTTCGACACATCACTTGTGCCAGGCTAGGTGCACTTTGATGCCACGTGAAATGTGGATGGCTCGCTGGCAGCAGTTCACGGGACAGACCCAGCAGGTACCATGGGTCGACTGACTGAGATGACTGGCAGATGCACCACCTGTGCCCCCTACTGTGCCAACTTTCTGTGTTTTAGCCACCCGGCGCCTCGCTTGTTGTTGTGAGCGTCGCTCCTCCGCCCTCCGTTGTTGCTGGAGGGCGACTGCCTCCAACTGCCCAGTAGCGTCCTTCACGAGCCTCCTCCTCCACAGAGGCCGATCTTGACACCGCTGGTACCGGTCATCGGCAAGTCCACTCAGCTCCCCGTCCTCCTGTACCGCATCACTCCATCTCTTCTCTAGCCCGTGCCATGCCCGTTTAGTCCCCTCGATCCGGCCGAACAAAAGCTGTTCAGGCATGCGGTGGCTGGGCATGCGGGCTCCGTGACCCAGCCGAGGCAGCCTCACTGATGATCATGATGATGGGACTGTGTCCAGATCTCTCCAGGCTCCGCGAGCTCCTCACACGATCCAGCCTGCAGCTTAAACCCAGGATGGGTCGTGGGCAGGCCAGCCTCAATGTGTATAACCGGCTCAGCTGTCCCATTCGAGGGGTCCACGTTTCGCAATCGCAGAGAAGGGAGGGCATGGCCGTGGCCGAGAAGACCCGGGAGTTTGCCTGTGTGTAGGAGACAGACCAGTTGGCGTCCACGCAGCGTCACGCAGCCCTTGATGAGATCACGACTACACCCAGACGAAGGTCCCCCGAAGAGCCTTGTTAACAGACTAATACTATATAACAGACTAATACTATATAACAGACTAATAATATATAACAGACTGTTGGGCCAAGTGCTGTTCGCGAGCACGACCACGTGACAGTGGATCTGAACGAGCTGTGGTCGTGAATCTACACATCAGCGCTGGAGAGACAAAGGCGGCCGGGATTGGTGCTGCCTACTCACCCCCTCCTCATGTGCTTGCTACTCGCCAACAGCACTTGCCCCTTGACACGCCGCTAAAGGCTACACGGGGCAGCTTTGTCTTTGTTGTCCCGTGCGCTACATTTCCACTCAACTGCTGGGGTCTCCTCCGCCGTCGGAGCGAGAGAGGCGGCCACCGCGACTCGTGGAGAGACAAAGGCGGCTGGGGCAGGCGTGTTGCTGTTGACCAGCCAGCCCCTTCGTGTGTCACAGTGGCGGCCTTCGTAGCTACTCGCCACGAACGGCGCTGGCTCCCAGCAGCTGTCTGTGACGGCTGCACGCGGCAGGCATCGGTCTGGTTTGCACCGCGCCCGGCCGCCTTTGTCTCCCCAGCGGTCAGTGCTCATTTAAGGCTGCGTCTCCCACAAGGGGAGCGCCGTGAGGACCGGTGACTATCATCGTCACTGATGTTGGTCGTGGGCGCGAATCGGACTCGGGTCGCCCGGCGTGTGTCGCGAAGTGCGCTAACCGCTGCGCCACCGCCCGCCACAAGAAGCGCTCGCGCAACCAATCACGAGGCGCTTGGTGGAGCTTCCACGTGCTCGGGGGGGGGGCTCCACGTGCAGCGGAATGACCGCTGTGTGTGTGTCACTGTGTGTGTGTCACTGTGTGTGTGTCACTGTGTGTGTCACTGTGTGTGTGTCACTGTGTGTGTCTCTGTGTGTGTGTATCACTGTGTGTGTGTCACTGTGTGTGTGTCACTGTGTGTGTGTGTCACTGTGTGTGTGTCACTGTGTGTCACTGTGTGTGTGTCACTGTGTGTGTGTCACTGTGT
>NW_027613757.1:32500-34039 GCF_965212315.1 Lampetra planeri
GCTGTCGGGGCAAGTGCTGTTCGCGAGTACGACCTATGAAGGCACACAACAACAACAACAGCCACATTCGCACTCTGTGTCGGTCACGTGAACACGGTTGTGCCAGGCTAGGTGCAATTAGAGGCCATGCGAAGCATCGAAGGCTCGCTGGCAGGAGGTCACGAGACTGCGATGGCTGACAGATGCACCACATGTGCTGCCCACTGTGCCAAGTCGCCGCGTTTTACCCGCCGAGCGCTTCGCTCGTTGTTGTGAGCGTCACTTCTCTGCCCTCCGCTATTGCTGGAGGGCGACTGCCTCCAACTGCCCAGCAGCGTCCTTCACGAGCCTCCTCCACAGAGGCCGATCTTGACACGGCTGTTACCGGTCATTGGCAAGTCCACTCAGCTCCACATTGTCCTGTACTGCATCATTCCATCTCTTCTCTAGCCCGTGCCGTGCCCGTTTAACCGCCTCTATCCGGCCAAACGGAAACCGCTTTGGCATGCGGCGTCTGGACATGTGGGCTACATGACCCAGCCAACCCCGACTCGCCTGCCAGAGGAGCTCACTGATGGGCAAGTGCCCAGATCGTTCATGGATCTGTGAGCTCCTCACACATACCCAGCCTGGTTAAACCACAACGGATGGCAGGCAGGCCAAGCCTAAATGTTTCAATCCGGTACAGATGTTCCTTTAGAGGACTCCGCATTTTGCAAGCACAGAGCAGGCAGGAAATGATCGTGGCTGAATCAAACCCGGAGCTTCGTGTGGAGCGACAGATCAGGTAGCTTCCACGCAGCGTTATTCAGCCGATGAGAAGACAATGTCGCTCGACTGTTTCGGAGTGAGACCTCTGGTGCCAAACCGGAGCGGATCATCATCACACTGCCCACGAATTGGAACTCGTAAACTCTCTCCACAACTGCGCTCTCACTCGTGGCGAGTTGAGGGGGTGGAGTATTTGATGACATAAATATCCAGGCAGTTTTGGTGGGGCTCATGGTAAGACGCCGCCTCTTAGTGGCACACTCCAGGTTCAGCAGCAGCGCCTCCAACTCCTCGGAGTGAGCAGCAATCACCAGATCATCGGCATACATAACGTGGAAGCCATCCCTTGACCGAACCCGGGCATCGATCAGCTTCCCATTGTATCTGTACCAGATGGAAATTCCTTTGGTACTGCCATGGAAGGCTTCTCGAACTAGGTGGTAGCAAAATGTGTAAAATAATGTAGGAGCCAGAGGACATCCCTGTGACACCTCAAGTTGAACAGGGAATGGCTCTGACTCCCAGCCACGTAGTTTTACTTGTGCCTGCTCAACATCATGAAGGCCCTTAATGGTTGTGAGCAGGGAGTCAGGGACACCAAAAGCATGAAGAACAACCCAGAGGCCAGGCATGTTGATGGTATCATATGCCTTGACCAGGCCAATAAAGCAGAGATGTAGGTCCTATTTAAATACCCCACACCTCTGCTGTAACAGACGGATAGAGTTCTACTCTTTGGTTCTTTCGGTGAAGTCACGTAGGTATAAAATTAAATAAATCACGACGTTT